>NC_091327.1:16790838-16798338 GCF_038502225.1 Cherax quadricarinatus
AACCAGGGGCTTTCTTTATAGTATGTCACTGATGTCAGCTATGGTTTTTATAAGTTGAATCATGTACTTATAAAAATTATTATTATTATTATTATTATTGTTATTATTATTATTATTATTATTATTATTATTATTATTATTATTATTATTATTATTATTATTCCCAGGCCTCTAGCAGCATATTCCTGAGCCTGAGTTAGTGCACTGATGTCAATTATTAAAATAATAATTACCAGTGTTAGGAATATGGTTAGTCCAGAAATATTAAAAAAAAAAAAATAGCAGTAAACATGATAAATGAGAAGCACTGAAAATGTGATTGTGATAGTGAGGATACTAGAAAAAATAATTAAAAAAATAGTAATAGAAGCAGCAGCAACAACAGAAGCAGAAACTGAAGAAGCATAAGTGCAAGCAGCAGCAGAAGCAGAAACTGAAGAAGCATAAGTGCAAGCAGCAGCAGAAGCAGAAACTGAAGAAGCATAAGTGCAAGCAGCAGCAGAAGCAGAAACTGAAGAAGCATAAGTGCAAGCAGCAGCAGAAGCAGAAACTGAAGAAGCATAAGTGCAAGCAGCAGTAGAAGCAGAAACTGAAGAAGCATAAGTGCAAGCAGCAGCAGAAGCAGAAATAGTTGTAATATTTATTCTGAACTCTGCTGAGGTACCCATGCGTGTTTCTTCAGGGCATCTTAGTGATAGTCTTCACCATCTCTTTTGATGCCAGTAGCGTGGCTGGAGAGACGGGAGGGTGGGGAGAGAGCCTTCGTGTTTACTATCTTGTCCTCACCTGGAAGTTCTTCCTTTACGTGTTATTCTCATGTATTCCTTCATCTTTTTGATCTTCATCTCATTAACAAATCCTTCTGTTCTTCCCTAATCCTACTAACACTTAATTCCTGTTACGTTCCTTCTCTCTTCTTCATGTTCCCCACCTTCTTCCCCTCTTCCTCTTGTTTCCCCCTCTTTCCCCTCTTCCTTTTCCCTCACTGCCACTCCTGTGGTAGCAGCACTCATGATGCCTCACTTAAGGGTGATGTTACCATCCGCACCAAATGGGGTAATCGACTCTCGCGTCACCCATTGACCTTGGGAGCAAAATGGGGCTATAATTACCTTGAGGCGGGGGTGAAGAGGGGAGTAGAGGAAAGGGAGTGAGAGGGGAAAGGAACGGCTGAGCAAGGAGTAAGTAAGAAGGAAAGTAAACAAGGGAGGAGAGTAGGTGGTAGATTAAGGATAGTAAAGATAAAAGTAAAATTAATTATTATTATTATTATTATTATTATTATTATTAATAGCCTTTAAATATAATTTAATATTCTCTCTCTCTCTCTCTCTCTCTCTCTCACTCTATCTCTCTCACTCTCTCTCTCTCTCTCTCTCTATGCCTCTCTCTCTCTCTCTCTCTCTCTCTCTCTCTATCTCTCTCTCTCTCTCTCTCTCTCTCTCTCTCTCTCTCTCTCTCTCTCTCTCTCTCTCTCTCTCTCTCTCTCTCTATCTCTATCTCTCTCTCTCTCTCTCTCACACTCTTCCACACTATCTTCCTTCCCATTTCCATGCCCAGATACTCTTCTTTTTTCCCTCATCCAATTCTTTCCCACAACCCCAAGTTCTCTCCCACGCCCCCTAATTCTCTCCCACACCCCCACGTTCTCTTCCACGCCTGCACGTTTAATCCCAGACCCCCTTGTTCTCTCCCACACCACCACATTCTCTCCCACGCCACCACGTTCTCTCCCACGCCACCACGTTCTCTCCCACGCCCCCACGTTCTCTTCCACGCTCCCACGTTCTCTCCCACACCCCACATTCTGTCCTACGCCCCCACGTTCTCTCCCACACCCCCACGTTCTCTCCCACGCCCCACGTTCTCTCCCACCCCACTTTTTCTCTCACACCCCACGTTCTCTCCCACGCCCCACGTTCTCTCCACGCCCCACGTTCTCTCCACGCCCCACGTTCTCTCTCACACCCCTACGTTCTCTCCCATGCCCCCACGTTCACTCCCACGCCCCACGTTCTCTCCCACGCCCCCACGTTCTCTCTCACACCCCTACGTTCTCTCCCATGCCCCCACGTTCACTCCCACGCCCCACGTTCTCTCCCACGCCCCCATGGCTCCGACACTGTGATTTTAGTTATCGCTTTCTAGTTTTTTTTTGTCTTCCTCCCCTCTGTAATATCTCTTTTCCTCTCTGGCGAATTACTAGTCATTTTAGAGTCGTTTTGCTTGGTTTATTCTCTCTCTCTCTCTCTCTCTCTCTCTCTCTCTCTCTCTCTCTCCCTTGCTCCTTCCCCACCCGGTAACCTTTCCTCCAGCTTGTCCTCCCCTTCCTTTCTCTCTCTCCCCTCCCTCCCTCTTCCCCTCTCTTTCTCTCCCTTTCCTCTCTATCTCTTTCTCTCCTTTCTCTCTCTCTCCCTACTGTTCCCTCGTGCGTTGCATCATACTCCCTCCTCCTCCTCCTCCTCCTCCTCCTTACCCTCCCTTCTATTCTTTATTCCCTCGCTAATCTGCATTATATTTTGAAGATAATTTCCTTATTTATTATGTCGTATCTATTATGTACACTGTTATTCTATTTCTAATAATATATCTCTTGCTTATTATCTGCCGTTTCGTATATTACATTTCTCCTCCCTTTTTATATTTTAAGCGTAATTCCCCCTTTTATTAATATATCTCTAGATTAGAGAGAAGAGTTAATGTAATCTCAAATTACATTATTCAATCTGTTTGTTATTTTCTGCCTACCATATATGAGTATATATATATATATATATATATATATATATATATATATATATATATATATATGTGTGTGTGTGTGTGTGTGTGTGTGTGTGTGTGTGTGTGTGTGTGTGTGTGTGTGTGTGTGTCGTGCCGAATAAGTAAAACATGCGATTTTGGCTTTATGAGCAACGAACTTCTTGCCGAATAGGGCAAGCGAAAATTTGTGTTTGCAACAATTTCGCAAAAACTCATTCTGAATCTAACGAGAAAATGTACTTCATTGTGTTTGTTTATTACTAAAAATTGTAAACATATATAAAATATATTTAATTGAAATTGGCTATATTAAATTGCGCTTGTTACAGTAAGGTTAAGTAAGTTTCCTAAGGTTCTTTTGGGACAGAATCATTAATTTATATAAATATATTCCCGAGGAAAAGGATAGATTGCAAAGGAATCGGTCAGCGTATTGTATTTTTTTTTTTACTGAGACACCACAACAGAAGTAAACATTGTTTTTGTTGTATTAACTCGCGCATTGACTTATTAGCGACCGTTCTCTTTCTTCCTTTTTTTCATTGTATTCTTCCCTACATTCTACCCTTCCTCTCTCTCTCATTTCCCCCTTCCTGGATACTTCTCTCCATCCTACTCTTTCTCTCTCCTCTCCCCTCGCTTCCCTCCTGTCGTTCTCTTAATGCGAAGATTTCTGTAGGAACATGCAGAGATTGTTGCATTCACTGCCAGAACACGCAGAGATTACTGCATTCACTGCAACCCGGATCATTAGGCACATTGCATGTTTCTTTGCTTCCCTATTCCCTCCTCCTTCTCTTTACCCCCCTCCTCTTCCTCCTACTCCTCCCTACTTCCATTCTTGATGTGTAAATCTGAATGTTATTGTTCATTGCTGGGACATAGATTGGAAATAATCTCAGACATTGTCCCTTACGGCGCTTAACAACTTCTCTGACATTTACCATTGCAAGGGGGCACATATTACAAGCTTGCAATTGCATCAGTTGTTACGCCTCTTCTTTCCCTGGGTGTTGAACAAGTTTCCTGTTATTTGCTATTACCGGGAAAGATACTACTCGTGTGTAACTGTAGGCGTTTTTATGTTAGTATTTTTAGTGATAAGCCTTTTTTTTTTTTTTTTTTTTTTTGGTCTTCACTGATATAAGATACACATGATTATATGGACACGCGCACAAATACACACACACACACACGCAGGAACCATACATAGCTTTAAGATGAGGTATGATAAAGGCCATGGAGCAGGGAGAGAGAGGACCTAGCGGCACTCAGTGAAGAGGCGGGGCCAGGAGCTGAGTCTCGACCCCTGCAAACACAATTAGGTGAGTACAACTAAGTGAGCACACACACACACACACACACACACACACACACACACACACACACACACACACACACACACACACAGGATGTTCCAGAGATGGGACACAGACACAAGAGGTCACAATTGGAAGTTGAAGACTCAGATGAATCGAAGGGATGTTAGGAAGTATTTCTCCAGTCATAGAGTAGTCAGGCCATGGAATAGCCTAGAAAGTGAAGTAGTGGAGGCGGGAACCATACGTAGTTTTAAGGCGAGGTATGATAAAGCTCATGGAGCAGGGAGAGAGAGGACCTAGTAGCAATCAGTGAAGAGGCGGGGCCAGGAGCTATGACTCGACCCCTGCAACCACAAATAGGTGAGTACACACACACACACACACACACACACACACGTATTTATCTGAGTGGTTATTAAGCGTGTATCTTTCATGATGTTTACATCTGATTGCTTATGAGGTTCATAACTAAATTCTAGTTTTTCCTTTCGCTTTCCAAGGAACATAAATTTTCAAAGTTTGGAATTCTGTATCTCTGACGGTGGTAATCTTTCCTTTATGTCTTTATTTACCCTTAAACTTTCAGTTGTATTTCAAGGTTATCAGTCACCATCAGAATGCACCAGAGATTTTCTCTTTTATATCACTCTAATACTGTTGCAGATTATTGCTTCTATTGCTTAGAGCACTTCATTTTCATTTAATTTTATTTCTTGTTGTAATATTTTGAGAGAGAGAGAGAGAGAGAGAGAGAGAGAGAGAGAGAGAGAGAGAGAGAGAGAGAGAGAGAACAATATCCATCCAGTTAGGGAGTATAAAGCATGCCCACAATCCCCATGAATTAGGGGGGTCCTTGAGAGCACCTGGGGAAGGAAAGTTTCCGATATAACGTCTTAGTCTACGAGCGCCTTCATCACACCAGGAGGAGGCAGTATAATTGTCACCCACACCGGAAACTCGCTCACTGCTTTGGAGAGGTAAAAAAAAAAAATATCATTTGTATTTACGAGTGAACTTTTCTCCATAGCAATACATAAGAGGTTTTGTGTGTTCAGGGGAGGGGGGAGGTTTGGCAGGCCGAAGGAGGGGGTGTTGGGTCTATATGGGTTTGTATGAGAGTGTATGGGTGTTTGTGCGGGTGTATTAATGTGAGTTGGGACTATGCGGAATTTTATGAGGGTGTATGGGTGTAACTGGGGTGTACTGAAATAATGGGGCGAATATATGATCGTATATAAGGGAAGGAAGGGAATTGGTCTGCAATGAATGTGTTTGAGGTGGAAGGTGTATGAGTATATTGGGGGATATATGCTGGTGTGGAGAATGGGTGTTTATGGGAGAGATATTTGTGTGTGTGTGTGTGTGTGTGTGTGTGTGTGTGTGTGTGTGTGTGTGTGTGTGTGTGTGTGTGTGTGTGTGTGTGTGTGTGTGTGTGTGTGTTCATGTGTGTGTGTGTGCCTGGTATAAGTGTTTTTAAATTCCATGAAAATGCTACTCTTTACATCCCGTGTAAAATTTAAATACAATAAAATATAAAAGACTGTGTATCCAAGTGAATTTACTTGATTACGCGTCGGCAGCCTTAATGAAGCCCATTTTAAGATACATCTATTAGACACATGTGCAATAGATACCCAAGTGTTGCACATGTGTCTAATTTATCAGTTTGTCGGTTCTCTCAAGCATTTATCAACAGATACATCCATACACACTGTCAAATTTATTGTAAAGTGAAAAAACTTAAACACTTGTATTTCATTCTTGCTTTCACTCATCGTGATAAAAAAATCGTACGGTAGCAGCCACGATTTTTTTTCATCTGTGCAACAAAAAAAAAAATATTCAAGTGAGAACAACAGAGTTCTGAACTCTGGCTATGGGGAAAATTTCATTTACAAAAGGTGAAGATTTACGAGGATCTATGGGAAACTTTGCTTGAAGGGCCATTAAGGAGACCTTGATGCTTTCATAAAGGTAGTGGTGCCTTAATGCTTTTAAAAGGATCCTCAACCAAGGAAGTGGAACTATTCTTATTTTGCTTGGATGAAAGCGGATTACCTTCCATTCCCTATGTGAAGTAAGACCCCGACGGGTTTAGTTCTTCCCCTTGAAAATATTAATATCAATACTAATATTACTACTGCTACTACTGCTGCTGCTGCTACTACTGCTACTACTACTACTACTGCTGCTACTATTACTACTACTACTACTACTTCTGCTGCTTCTGCTGCTGCTGCTACTACTACTAAACTAATAATAATAATTAATAATAAAATGATTTTTATGTATGCCTCAAATTTGAGGATAATACTTGAAGGACCATGATGATGTAAAGAGAAGGTTATTCATACTTCAGATACACTTCTACAAAAATTGAGAGGTCTTAAATTGTCGTAACTTGTATTACCATTGAACATAGTAGAGCACAGTTGGATTCCTCAAGAGATATTCCTTGATATCAGTGAGGGGGGGCTCATGATTCTAGGAACAGAACCATTTCTCCATGTCCTTGAATCGAGATTGATTCCTTCCTATTCCCAAACGTTTCCTCATAAATATAATGAAGTATAGTTAGGTACATCTCTAATGGTATTGTCAGCCCAGGACAGAGAAGACATGCAAGTTGGTCCATTAGAGAGAAGTTTATGTTTATAGTTGTTGATCTACGGGGAGAAGTTCCGTCAGTTTCTGAGCTTCTAGGAGGATTCCATGACGCTGGTGAAAGAACTGTTAGTCCAAGGAATTGGAGCTACCCTTCGATCCCCCGACAAGTCGCAGTGTTGTTACTGATGTATATATATATATATATATATATATATATATATATATATATATATATATATATATATATATATATATATATATATATGAAAGAGAGAGAGAGAGAGAGAGCGAGAGAGAGAGAGAGAGAGATAGAGAGGGAGAGAACAACCTTTGACAAGTAAGATTCCGTAAAGGAAGAGGGGCTTTGAGAAGAGGCTGCTCTGTGGATTACGGAGGATGGAAATGGAGATGTTGATATATATGTGTGTGTGTGTGTGAGGGGGTAAGGAGAGAGAGAGAGAGAGAGAGAGAGAGAGAGAGAGAGAATCCCTAATCAGAGATATAAGTTGGTCTGCCGTGGTCAAGCTCACTGCTAGAAGAAATGAATAGGAGCGATTTTGCTTGAGTGGTTGATGATGCGCCGTCTCATGGTGGCAGAAGGTCAGAGAGAGAGAGAGAGAGAGAGAGAGAGAGAGAGAGAGAGAGAGAGAGAGAGAAGAAGAAAATAGTGACAGAAAAAGTAAGAAGGAAAATAACAATGGAAGAAGGAATAGAATAAAGAGGGAGCGATGGTGAGGATGGCCCCACCATTTCTTTGCCCTTCCACAGGTTTGAGAATATCCCTCTCTGTCGGAAGGATCGGTAGAAG
>NC_091327.1:16803338-16835838 GCF_038502225.1 Cherax quadricarinatus
ATGCCTGCTGGAAGTCCAAGCCCCTCGCACACAAAACCTCCTTTACCCCCTCCCTCCAACCCTTCCTAGGCCGACCCCTACCCCGCCTTCCTTCCACTACAGACTGATACACTCTTGAAGTCATTCTGTTTCGCTCCATTCTCTCTACATGTCCGAACCACCTCAACAACCCTTCCTCAGCCCTCTGGACAACAGTTTTGGTAATCCCGCACCTCCTCCTAACTTCCAAACTACGAATTCTCTGCATTATATTCACACCACACATTGCCCTCAGACATGACATCTCCACTGCCTCCAGCCTTCTCCTCGCTGCAACATTCATCACCCACGCTTCACACCCATATAAGAGCGTTGGTAAAACTATACTCTCATACATTCCCCTCTTTGCCTCCAAGGACAAAGTTCTTTGTCTCCACAGACTCCTAAGTGCACCACTCACTCTTTTTCCCTCATCAATTCTATGATTCACCTCATCTTTCATAGACCCATCCGCTGACACGTCCACTCCCAAATATCTGAATACGTTCACCTCCTCCATACTCTCTCCCTCCAATCTGATATTCAATCTTTCATCACCTAATCTTTTTGTTATCCTCATAACCTTACTCTTTCCTGTATTCACCTTTAATTTTCTTCTTTTGCACACCCTACCAAATTCATCCACCAATCTCTGCAACTTCTCTTCAGAATCTCCCAAGAGCACAGTGTCATCAGCAAAGAGCAGCTGTGACAACTCCCACTTTGTGTGTGATTCTTTATCTTTTAACTCCACGCCTCTTGCCAAGACCCTCGCATTTACTTCTCTTACAACCCCATCTATAAATATATTAAACAACCACGGTGACATCACACATCCTTGTCTAAGGCCTACTTTTACTGGGAAAAAATTTCCCTCTTTCCTACATACTCTAACTTGAGCCTCACTATCCTCGTAAAAACTCTTCACTGCTTTCAGTAACCTACCTCCTACACCATACACTTGCAACATCTGCCACATTGCCCCCCTATCCACCCTGTCATACGCCTTTTCCAAATCCATAAATGCCACAAAGACCTCTTTAGCCTTATCTAAATACTGTTCACTTATATGTTTCACTGTAAACACCTGGTCCACACACCCCCTACCTTTCCTAAAGCCTCCTTGTTCATCTGCTATCCTATTCTCCGTCTTACTCTTAATTCTTTCAATTATAACTCTACACTTTACCAGGTACACTCAACAGACTTATCCCCCTATAATTTTTGCACTCTCTTTTATCCCCTTTGCCTTTATACAAAGGAACTATGCATGCTCTCTGCCAATCCCTAGGTACCTTACCCTCTTCCATACATTTATTAAATAATTGCACCAACCACTCCAAAACTATATCCCCACCTGCTTTTAACATTTCTATCTTTATCCCATCAATCCCGGCTGCCTTACCCCTTTCATTTTACCTACTGCCTCACGAACTTCCCCCACACTCACAACTGGCTCTTCCTCACTCCTACAAGATGTTATTCCTCCTTGCCCTATACACGAAATCACAGCTTCCCTATCTTCATCAACATTTAACAATTCCTCAAAATATTCCTTCCATCTTCCCAATACCTCTAACTCTCCATTTAATAACTCTCCTCTCCTATTTTTAACTGACAAATCCATTTGTTCTCTAGGCTTTCTTAACTTGTTAATCTCACTCCAAAACTTTTTCTTATTTTCAACAAAATTTGTTGATAACATCTCACCCACTCTCTCATTTGCTCTCTTTTTACATTGCTTCACCACTCTCTTAACTTCTCTCTTTTTCTCCATATACTCTTCCCTCCTTGCATCACTTCTACTTTGTAAAAACTTCTCATATGCTAACTTTTTCTCCCTTACTACTCTCTTTACATCAACTAGATAGTTCTTTGACAATGTGAGTAGTCACGAAAGCGCTTGGAATTTCACTACTCTTTCACAGTGGTTGTTTTGCATATTTTAAAATCACCTGTTTACTGTGATCTTATTGCATATATATATATATATATATATATATATATATATATATATATATATATATATATATATATATATATATATATATATATATATATATATATATATATATATATATATATATATATATATATATATATATATATATATATATATATATATATATATATATATATATATATATATATATTGCTCTTTGCTGATGACACTGTGCTCTTGGGAGATTCTGAAGAGATGTTGCAGAGATTGGTGGATGAATTTGGTAGGGTGTGCAAAAGAAGAAAATTAAAAGTGAATACAGGAAAGAGTAAGGGTATAAGGATAACAAAAATATTAGGTGATGAAAGATTGGATATCAGATTGGAGGGAGAGAGTATGGAGGAGGTGAATGTATTCAGATATTTGGGAGTGGACGTGTCAGCGGATGGGTCTATGAAGGATGAGGTGAATCATAGAATTGATGAGGGGAAAAGGGTGAGTGGTGCACTTAGGAGTCTGTGGAGACAAAGAACTTTGTCCTTGGAGGCAAAGAGGGGAATGTATGAGAGTATAGTTTTACCAACACTCTTATATGGGTGTGAAGCATGGGTGATGAATGTTGTAGCGAGGAGAAGGCTGGAGGCAGTGGAGATGTCATGTCTGAGGGCAATGTGTGGTGTGAATATAATGCAGAGAATTCGTAGTTTGGAAGTTAGGAGGAGGTGCGGGATTACCAAAACTGTTGTCCAGAGGGCTGAGGAAGGGTTGTTGAGGTGGTTCGGACATGTAGAGAGAATGGAGCGAAACAGAATGACTTCAAGAGTGTATCAGTCTGTAGTGGAAGGAAGGCGGGGTAGGGGTCGGCCTAGGAAAGGTTGGAGGGAGGGGGTAAAGGAGGTTTTGTGTGCGAGGGGCGTGCGTGAGCGTGTTTGATAGGAGTAAATGGAGACGAATGGTTTTTAATACTTGACGTGCTGTTGGAGTGTGAGCAAAGTAACATTTATGAAGGGGTTCAGGGAAACCGGCAGGCCGGACTTGAGTCCTGGAGATGGGAAGTACAGTGCCTGCACTCTGAAGGAGGGGTGTTAATGTTGCAGTTTAAAAACTGTAGTGTAAAGCACCCTTCTGGCAAGACAGTGATGGAGTGAATGATGGTGAAAGTTTTTCTTTTTCGGGCCACCCTGCCTTGGTGGGAATCGGCCAGTGTGATAATATATATATATATATATATATATATATATATATATATATATATATATATATATATATATATATATATATATATATATATTAATGAAAGATACATTAAGACACACTGGCCTCTGTTATTGCCTCTGTGTGGTAACAAGACAATGGTAGCTTACATAGGTTGAGATTCAATGGTTGCCGAAGTCTAACATGCAGGTAGTCGGAGAGAACTATCGAAATTAGTCTACAATGGTACTTTTCCCGTACATTACTTGCCGCTAATGATTCCATCGGAATAAATGAATTCGGAACACGCCCGTAGGTACAGTCCAACTGGTAGGGGAGGTGGTTAAGGGGAGAAGGAATCGAACACCTAACCGGTTGCAATGCAATGGGAGGAAGAGGTTCAAACACTTACCCAAATAGAGGGTGATCGATTTTGAACACAGCCCAGGGGACGACGAAAAGGCGACGAGCATATATTTAGGTAAAGCGTACCTGACCAGCCGGGTTGTGGCTCACACGTCGGTTTGCGTGCGGCCGGCAGTAACAGCCTGGTTCATCAGGCCCTGATCCACCATGAGGAAGGATCATAGACTGGGCCGCGGGGGCGTTGAACTCCCGGAATACCCTCTAAGTATACCCCAAGTATTTGGGTCTGTCAACACAAGTTGTGGAGGCTCGAACCTTTGTTTGCAACAAAGAAATCCTACTATCGCATTTATGTTTTCACTCAGTAGAGGAGGAAAGCGGAGGTAGTTTTTGCAAACAACGGCAGTTGTGGAGATCAGCGTGAAGAAGATTAGACTGATAGATAAATGTTGATTATTACTAATATGTTCATGTGAGGAGCGCTAAACTAACATCCTGATCCACAAGTAGGCGTGGTCTCAGACCGGGCCGCGGGGGCGTTGACTCCGAAACCCTGTCCAGGTATACTCCAGGTATACTGCAGGTATAAGGGCCATTCAACATCAGGGGATTAGCAAACAATCAAATTCAGATCCATTCACCTTGAAGGGCAGGGACCTATTCAATAAAAAAAAAAATACTTACGCATCAATGAACACTTTTAATATATATTTCGCATCCAGTGGGCGAAACTTTAACTAATCATATGTTCTAAATATGGCAAAAGTGTTTTTATTTCACCTTCGGCTTAGATACCTGGACGGGTAGACGGGATGACTATCGTCAGGTCATTGGCAGGGAGGAGAATATATGCATGACACACCAATTACTGGGTGGGGATCAGGTTATTTACGTCACTGGGAGAGCCGGCAGTAGTAAACAAGGTAGGTGAACCTCGTCTTCTTGTTCTGTAGTGGCTTATGAACGACACAAACGTGAGAGGAGCGCTGCAGTAGGTCTAGTGGCCCATGCTAGGTAGGTTATGGGACTCTAAATGTTAGGTAGGTCCGACTGCTAGGCAGGTGTTTCACCCTAGATAGATCCTACACACAAGTCAGGTCTCTTTTCTCCCTTAAAACGCTTTTCAATATTTTTTTTGTCACAATAGACAGACGACTGTATCTAAATATTCAATTGTACTACTATAAGAGGAATTAAAATATATTAGTAATGAATTAGAGTAAAACCCTAAGACCGAGTGGATGATTCAGCACTGATGGTGGAGGTTCGAGCCTCCGTCCCCTAATCTTGAGCCAGATATTCTCAGTAACTAAATTAACCAAGAACATGGTTGATAACTTATTACCTCAGCTCCAGCTGAGAGAGTCTGCCTTTTAATACACTTTATTTTTTGTTGGATTTTTGTTAATGCGTCTTAATGGATGTTATACGTGAGAAGTGATGCTTTATTTGCTGTGGCATTACTCACTTAAACGTTGACAAGGTTGACGGAAGTGTCACCACCACCACTTTGACCACAATGACAACCAACCACCAACTTCACTCTCCCTCACCACAACCACTATTACAACCCGTCCACCACCACTACCCCAATCACCAACACAAATTACCAATACCACCACCACCAACAACAACAACACTGCCACCACCACCACCACCACCACCACCACCACCACCACCCCATCGCCACCACCACCACCACCACCACCACCTCCACAACCACCGCCACCACCCCACCATCACCACCATCACCACCACCACCATCAATACAACCACTACCACCACCACCGCCACCACTGCCACCACCACCATCACCGCCACCACCATCACCACCATCACCGCCACCACCATCATCACCATTCACCACCACCACCACCACCACCACCACCACCACCACCACTGCCACCTCCACCACCACCACCACCACCACTGTTTCCACCACCACCACAACCACCACCACCACCACCACCACCACCACCACCACCACAACCACCACTGCCACCATCACCATCATCACCACCATCACCACGACCACCACCATCACCACCACTACCACCACCACTGCCACCACCACCACCACCACCACCACCACTACCACCACAACTGCCACCACCACCACCACCACCACCACCACCACCACAATCACCACCACCACCACCACCACCACTGCCACCACCACTGCCACCACCACCACTACCACCACCACCACAACCACCACCACCGCCACCACCGCCAACACCGCCACCATCGTCACCACCGCCACCACCCCACCATCACCACCATCACCACCATCAACATCACCACCATCAGTACAACCACTACCACCACCACCACCACCACCACCACCACCACTGCCACCACCACCACCACAACCACCACCACAGGTTTTGAGATCAAGGACAACCACAAGTGCATGACTCCTTGTCTGTCTCCTGAAGCCTTTCTTTATTTTTTGCCACTTCAGTATATCCCAGATTCTCTTCACTTTTTTTTGATAATTGTGTTTGTGTGTGTATATATATATATATATATATATATATATATATATATATATATATATATATATATATATATATATATATATGTATATATATATATATATATATAGATATATATATATATATATATATATATATATATATATATATATATGTATATATATGTGTGTGTATATATACATATGTATATATATATATATATATATATATATATATATATATATATATATATATATATATATATATATATATATATATATATATATATATATATATATATATATATATATATATATATATATATATATATATATATATATATATATATATATATATATATATATGAAAGAGAGAGAGAGAGGAAATCGCCTGGTTTAAATAATCCTAAGAGTGTTGAGTTCATGAGATTTGATCCCCTCTTCATCCAACCTGAGAAAGAGGCAGCGTGTACGGCGTCCACTCTAGCCCTCGTGTAACACTCACAACGGCAGGTTATGCAGTCACAAACTGCTGCTTTCGAGTGCGCCGTCTTCATAGCCATCACTGGCCACATTAGCGTCGAGGTCAGGCTGCCTCACCTTCATCTCCCTCTCAGCGGATGCTGCGACGCCACCTCAATAACCCGAATTTCTCTCCTTACGGTCGATCCTGGTCTCTATGCCGATCGGAACGCTGTCCAAAAACCTGTGACTTGTTAGAGGTTGGATGAGACGTAGGTTTGGGGCATCCATGTGAGGGTTTGGGAGAACGGGAAGCCTACAATATGCGTCCCATGAGGTTAAAGATTAAGATAACGTTTGATCTTCGCTTCAAGCTTCATCAGTCGATTACAGAGGCATCAGCACTGGTGCTAGACGAACGAGATGAAGTTGAGAGGTAGTTAGCGTAATTAGCCCATCAGCCTTGGAGCTAGATGATAAGTGTCTTAGTTCAACGCAGAAGCAAGTGGCCAGAGGCTGATATACTTGAGATTGAGAAGCAGCAGCTTGGAGATGAAGTCACAAGTGAGCTTGTCTCACAGTTGAGCTGGTCCCACAGTTGAGCTGGCCCCACAGGTGAGCTGGTCCCACAGTTGAGCTGGTCCCACAGGTGAGCTGGTCTCACAGGTGAGCTGGTCCCACAGGTGAGCTGGACCCACAGTTGAGCTGGTCCCACAGGTGAGCTGGTCCCACAGGTGAGCTGGTCCCACAGGTGAGCTGATCCCACAGGTGAGCTGGTCCCATAGGTGAGCTGGCCCTTGATCATGCTAGCAATAGAGTAACCGGCGACATCCCTGGTACCATAAAACCATGGTGTTGCAGTGTCTCTCTTGCTCCAAGGGTAATAGACTGATTACATCCTATCTCTCAACTTCGTCAATGTCGTCTTCTCTATAATCCACTGATGAAGCCTGCAGCGCAGGCGAAACATTTCGTAAATAAAGATTACTATTGTTGCCCAGCATCTTACTCTTCAACTTCTCGATATTATATACCATTTGTAACAGAATAGAAATACCTGAAAGATTCAGCCTTTCCTTCTCTCTTCCTTTGATCAGACCTGATTACTTACCTTTCCATCATGCTCTGAATCCCCTGGGAGTTTAGCGCTTCCCGGTGAATATAACAGAAGGTGCAAAACAACCACGGGGGTAAGTTTTTGCATCTTGTTTCGCTTGTTCGTGATTTTTGCATAATGGAAGGTGTTTACAGGTTGGAGAGCTTCACATAAAGTACACACGAGTCCAAAAATGTTTTCACCTAGCCAGTCCTTTCCTCCAGCTCCCCTTTTCCTATCACCTTCGCCTCTAACACCATTTTTCCTTAATTTTCTCCCTAAAATCTTCTCTGTATCCCTATTCCTCCTAACTCCTCTTTTCCAATCTCTATTCCTCTTAACCCCCTTCTCTCAATCCCTCATCTCTCCAACACCCTTTTTCCCTGACTCTTTGTTTCTTAAGCTCCCTTTCCCCTAAACTTATTCTCCCTAACCCCCTTTCCTATTACAATTCCAACGATGCTTCATTTTTGTCTGAACATTTGTGTTACAGGGAGTAGGGACGACAGGAGTTGAGGGATAAGAGGAGAAGAGATGAAGGATAAGAGGAGAGGATACGAGAGATAAGAGGAAAGAGAAATGAGAGGATAAGAGGACAGGAGATGTGAGGTAAAGTATGTAAAGATTAGGGATTAGGGGTAGATAAGTTGTAGGAGGACATGATAGTTAGGGATAAGAGATGAAGCCCAGTGTCTGGTGTAATGATATCCTGGGTGACACAGATGCGAATCACATTACTAGCACCATAGATGTATAAATTCCTCGAACTGCTGTTGGAATCAAGGCGTGTGTAAGTTGTGATGTAATGGGTTTGAGTTCCGTAAGGGAAGGTCTTCGATGATCCCGGAGGAAGTGTAAATTGATCTTTGTTAACCTGTAGCATAAGGCAGTTAATTCCTCGTATTTTACTGCGTAAGATAATGTTATTTTAGTGCGTATGAGATGGGAATTCAGTTCTTCCGAAAAACTTTAAGAATAATTAGTTTATCGGCATAAAGCCGACCAAATGGAACTCCAAATCATAAGTTACAGTTTAATGGGAACATCGAGCCGGCCAATTGTGCCATAGTCGTAGATCTGAGCGGACAAAAATGCCGGATTCTTAGTATCTCAGGAGCAATTCAGAAACCAGACTCAGCTCTTCTGGAGGAATCCCGGTTGACCCTCAAGCGGTGGACAGGAATTTGAGCAGCCCTCGGAGCCTTTCCCTCAAGCGTTCCTAAGACTATCACAGATGATCTTTGATTTCTTGTATTCGTTGTGGCGCTGGAAATGCAGAGAGGAAGTGAAATTAGTGAAGATGTCAAAGTCATTACGCTGCAAAAATGTAAAATAAATTTATATACCTGAAAATACAAACACAAAGTGAGAAAAGTAGCAAGGATTGATGGGATTTAGATTGATGGGATTTAGATTGATGGGATTTAGATTGATGGGATAAAAATTGAAGAACTCAAACCAGGTGGTATAATGTGATGGAAAAAAATAGCATATTTATTCAGTATTTATGTGAAAGAAGAGAAAATTCCTAAAGACTGACAAAGCGCATACATAATTCCTCTGTATAAGGAAAAAAAAACTAGAACCATTATGAAAAATTTAGGAATATATTCTGCTGAAAATAACACGCAAAGTGCATAAGAGAAATGGATAAAAATAAACGATAACCAAGAGGAGATAGGAAAAATAATAAATCGTAAATATAGAACCTCTTGAAAAGCGTTTCAAAATGAAAAAGAGGACTGGGAGGCATAGTCAAAGAAATAAAAATAAAATATAGGCCAAGAGATAAATAGGAACTGATAGCCAAAGAGAGAAACAGGAAGAAGAAACAGCTCAACAATTTTATTCCCTCGTTGCCTTCTACAAGAACGAGAAAAAGTTGTTAATGCCTCAGATACCTCGTGAAAGTGACTCATGGTCAGCGCGGTAGTGTCATCTAGCAAATGAGGTCGTCACGAGGTGGTAATTAGACTGTTAATTGGAAGGCAGGAGTAGTGAGAACAGGGCGAAGTAGGTAAGGTAAGGGAGCAAGGAATTGGAGGAGAAAGGGTTTTTGGAAAGGGTAGAGATTATCATGGAACTCCATGAACATATATGGTATACAATACCGACAAAATGAAGAATTAGACACATGTTCAACATCTGGGAATCTTTATCCAGTGGCTTTATCAAAACAAATTCAAGGACATAATTGAAAGACAGTAGAATTATATAGAAAAGATGAGGTATTCAGTCCCTCGGCCTTGTAGGCTACGGACTGTTTATCTCATCTTTTGCATATATTTCTACTGTTTTCCTGTTATATCCTTGAATTCGTACTGATAAAGCCACTGGCTGGCGAAACGTCTATAATAAAGATACCCAGATGTTGCACATGTGTCTAATTCTTCAAGGAACTCCATGTATGATCCAGAATGGCGTTTGTTGGAAAGCCTAACTCCTCTCAATTTCTTTTTATTAAAACATTTGTATCGTTTATTTCTTGACCAACTCAGCATCAGAATTTGCTCAGTATTCCACGTCGTTTTGTTTTCTTGTCGTTCGATGCCGTTTGTCGTTAAAGCAGCCAAGGTGGACGTGAACGAAGGTCGTCAAAGAAAACTAGGTAACCCAGTGACCAGAATAGATGTGATCGAATGGAACAATTGGAATACAAAGCCAAGAATCGTTCGAGGTCTATATAGTAGCTCCAGTTCCATGTTCACTCGAGTGTGAATTTTGCTCTTCGTGAAGCACTGAACCAGTGTGGGTTACGTGGTTTAAAGAGTGGTTGCGGTTCGATCCTCCGTCCAGTAATCACAGCTTTGTTAGGCGACTCACAGAGAAGAATACTCTCACATGGGAATCACAAACAGTTAGAATCAAGTGACAAATTCGATGATGATGCGAAGACTGAAATAATTAAATGAAAATAAGAATATCATTGATAATAATTACGAAAATGGGAAGTAGAGTCTCGTCAATGCAAATTATTGTGATGAATGCAGTTTCTAAATTTTTAAACAATTGAAGCAAGAAAGAATATATCCCAAGGGAAGGAAGTGTACGAGAGAACAAACCAGAAGCGATGCCATCAATACACTTCTGAACACTTGCCAGTAACAGTTACCCCACTCCCACACCCACTCCCACTTCCCACCCAACACCAGCAACCCACCACAACTGTTTCACTTCCACTACCCACCCCACCGAACTCATATATATCCCCCACTCCAATACAACTGCCCTACTGCCCCCCCCATCCAACCCATCTAGATTCCACATAACTACACTACTCCAACACAAGTGCCTCCCTTTCCTCTCCTCCCATACCAGTGTCATTGAGTAAGCCACATATGAAACACAGATAAGACACTAGTATTTTTCTGCGTCTTTATTTACCTGTATCTAGAAGGATTATCAGAACTCGGGTTTTAATAGTTGAACCTTGTGGAATTTCCCAGGATTTAAGTTCGTGTCGGACCTAGACTTTCCTGAAGAGATTTTTCAGGGACCCAGATACCAGCACTTTGTCGGTACTGAATACCGTTTATTGCATGATACACACCAGTCAAACGAGGAACGTAACAATAAGCCCCACACTACTTTCTTTCCGTCAACACCTTGACAAGATGTTGACGTTTGACAAGATGTGTCCACTAACTTGAACTATCTCATTGTGTCCTTGAGGTCGCTATGACCTCGCATCGCGTCTCTTGATGGATGGGGAAGATGGGAAGATTAATGAACTATGCGTGACGGTGTTGATAAGAGCGATGGCCTCGTAACTCAGCAACTGTTGCCTAAGCTTCGAGTTTCGTATACAGTGTGATTCTGAAGTTCATATTCTCTTCATAAACACTGCACAAAAAATCTTGCTGAAAGAAGTTTTTTATCACTTTAAGACAACTAACAATAGTGTAATTCCTTTATCTCTCTCTCTTTTCTCTCTCTCGCTCTAACTATCTATCTATCTGTTGACCCCTCTTCCCCCCTCTCTCTCTCTCTCTCTCTCTCTCTCTCTCTCTCTCTCTCTCTCTCTCTCTCTCTCTCTCTCTCTCTCTCTCTCTCTCTCTCTCTCTCTCTCTCTCTCTCTTCCTCACTCCTTCGATGATTTACAGGTCACACAACTTTCACCTGACAGCATAAACATGTTACCTTTCAGAGGAACCGAGAACTGCTTCCTTGATAAAAAAAAATAATAAAATTTCAGCATATAAGGTAACTCTCACTTAGCACTAAATTTATACTTCAAGATATGCAATGAAAATTTATGTCCTATTTTTTTTAAAGATTGCTGCTTTGGCTGATGGGTTTTTAATTATTGAGTTACAGATTTCTTGAGGCATCTATGGAGACGAAGAACTTTATCCACGGAGTCAAAAAAAATGGTGAATGTGTGCCTGAATACTGTGGCAACAATTAGTAGCAACAACTCTGCTATGTGGGTGTGAGAAATGGGTTTTAAACGTGGCATTGAGGAGGAGGCTGGAGGCAGTGGAGATGTCGTGTTTGAGGGCAATGTGAGATGTAAATATTAAGCAGAGAATTCGGAGCCTGTGAATTATAATTTGTTAGGTTCCCAGACGTATTGTTTAGAGGGCTGAGAAGAGGGTTGTTGGGATGACTGGGCATTTAAAGAGGATAAAGTAAAATAGAATGATTAAGAGGGTGTATAAATGTAGGATGTTGGGAAGGAGGGGTAGGTAGGAGTCTCCCAAGGATAGGTTGGAGGAGGCAAAGGAGCTTTTGAGTGTTAGTGGATTGGACACCCAACAGTCTTGAGTGGAAGCCAGTGGTTTTTATGACTGGATTCAGGGTAATATTTATGAAGGAATTCTGGAAAACTAGGTAGTCGGATTCGTGTCCTGGAGGTGGGAAGTACAGTGCCTGCAGTCTCTGAAGGAGGAGCGGGGGGAATGTTGCAGCTCGGAGGGTCGTCTAAACTGTGATAATGGAACGCTGCTTGTAATACAGTGATTGAATGAGAGACGGAAAAGATGTTTACTGTTTTTCCGTTCATCTCACTTCTTTGAGTGGCAGCCAGCTTGTTAAATAATAATAATAATAATAATAATAATAATAATAATAATAATAATAATAATAATAATAATAATAATAATAACAATAGAAATAATAATAATAATAGCTAGAATAATTAATAGCAAAGCCAAATTTACATTATTGTTATTATTATTCTTTAGTGAAAAAAAAGTCATAAGGAAATGAATAAAGTTATGGATGATATGCTAAACTAGGAGAAGGAGCAGCAGGAGAATGAGAAGTAAAAGGAGGAAGAAGAGGAGCAAGAGGAGGAAGAGTAGGAAGTAAGAGAGATAACAGACGAAATATCCTTGAAATACTACACGATCATTGGCTATCAATTTCCTTCTTGCTGTGGGTCAACTATCGGTGTATCCCTACCCACTCAGAAAGAGTCCCTACCCATTTGACTCAACCTCCCCCCCTCGTGTACACCTTTTGCAATACACTTTAACCCTTTTACACACCATCACACTCTCATAAATCTCCACCCTCCCTCCTGTACACACACACACACATGGTACACAAGTGTAAACCACTATCCTGGGCTCTGAACGTAAACAACAGCAAAGCTAGGGAAAGGTATCTAGATCTTCCACTTAATAAAACGTTTCTTCGACGACGCTAGGCGAAAAGCAGGTGTTGGGTGTGTATCAGACAAACTTCCACCTGGTCATGTGTTCGGTGTCAGATGTTTAGTGTCAGGTGTTCAGAGTCAGGTATTCAGGGTCGGGCCTTCAAGGTAGCCGTCACTGGAACGGGTCTTCTGGGCCATCAAGAGCCCGTGGAATGGAAGGAAATAATGTTTGAACGAAGGAGAGGAAGGGCAGCTCTAACTCCAAGAATCAAGAGCCCTTCAGGAACATCAAGGCACCTTGAAGGGTCCAGCGCTAGCAGTCTAGAGGTCTTCCTGAACATCTATTTGCATAATATTTCGTGCAACAGCACCGAAGTTTGCGTAGGAAGACTCCTGGCTCAAGAAAAACACCGAAGAAAGTGCTAGCCTCCGGATCACAATTTACGACTGGATTAAAATTTGCGAAAGAAGATACATAAATTAAAAAAAAAAATATGGGGTGACTTACAAAATGCGACTTCCATCGTTGGGAGTAACTTTGATATACTGCTGATTGTATTGTTCTTTCATTTCTCTGTCCGTCCGTCCGTCCGTCTGTCTGTCTGTCTGTCTGTCTCTCTCTCTCTCTCTCTCTCTCTCTCTCTCTCTCTCTCTCTCTCTCTCTCTCTCTCTCTCTCTCTCTCTCTCTCTCTCTCTCTCTCTCTCTCTCACAGTACGCCAGTCCTTCCCTCTCCCACTCCTCAAGACAACTCAACTAAGGATTGTCAGTACCGTAGATTCATCGCCACTGAGACAACTATTATTAGTACAAGAGGCCTATGCGCTTGTTTCCAGGATTATCATTCTCACCTTTATTGACTCACGACGGAAGTCACATTCAGAGAAATTAAATAACACGTCATTCGGGTTTCTTATAGATGACAGTGTTAGAATCAGTAGTCAGAAGTTGACTAAAACATATCATGTTTATGTGTGTACACAGCACAGAATTGCTAAAACAAGGTTTATGAGCGAGTAAATTAAAACACACACTCTCTCTCTCTCTCTCTCTCTCTCTCTCTCTCTCTCTCTCTCTCTCTCTCTCTCTCTCTCTCTCTCTCTCTCTCTCTCTCTCTCTCTCTCTCTCTCCTTCTTCTTCTTCTTCTTCTTCTTCTTCTTCTTCTTCTTCTTCTTCTTCTTCTTCTATCTTTCTCTCTCTGGACAGCTGCCACCCCTCTCTGGACAGCTGCCATGCCTCTCACTTTGGATCTTTACCAATCTATTCTGTAGGAAGACTAGCAGTATCCTCTTCAGATAACTTTATACAGAGTCGTTTTCCTCTGAGTTACCAATACTTTCATTTGTTTTAACCATTGTAGATTCTAATCCATAGAAGACTGTCATTCAGCACAAATGACTAACGGAGATTCGATTCTCCGTTCGTTAATTACCAAAAGGTTGTGATCACTCAATGCTACAAGGTATGGGATGCTAAAGTAATGTTTTAATTAAATTTGTTTAATAAACAGACCCTGTTTTTACCTTAAGGAAGAAAAGGAGGGAGGGAGAATGGGAGAGGAAGAAGTAGAGAGAGAGAGAGAGAGAGAGAGAGAGAGAGAGAGAGAGAGAAGGAGGTACAAGGAATAGCCAAGAGTGATGGAGAGGGGTTTGGATGGAGTCGGGCAGCTGACGCCAAGAACAGAGTCATGAGGAAGGATAAGATGTGCCTCCATCTACGTACATCAGGCCCTTCAAGAGGGTGCCTTGGTGACGAAGGGCTCTTGATCCAATGAAGGGAAATCAGCCTATACTCAATTCTCCAGGCGCTTATTGATTAGAACTTCCCATAATAATAATATTTTCGTTATTATTATTATTATTATTATTATTATTATTATTATTATTATTATTATTATTATTATTATTATTATTATTATTATTATTATTATTATATACACCAGGTTCTGGGAATTATTATATTCATGGAGAAATTTAAATTCCAGTGGATTGCCGGAATTTCTTGGATCAAGAACCCTTCACTTGTATCAAGGCTCCAAATTCCTCAGACTTCCACCTCCCTCTTTCATTCTTCACTCTCTGTTTCCCTTCTTCCTCTTATCCCAACGTCCTCCCCTCCCGCCCTCTCTCTCTCTCTCCATCTTACCTCCTTCGATCTCTCCCAACTAACACATAGGAGAAGACACGTGCTTCCTTCTGACACCATCTACAGCCTCTCCTTCACCATCCTCAGTAACCAGACTCAGATTAAGAAGATTAGTCGCTTCACTAATTACTGATTTTAGGTGGGAGTTAATCTTCCCCTCGACTGACTGGGAAACGGCTACTGTAACCCTAGCCTTTCCAAACTCATTTTCTGTGGAACCAGTCAATGTGACATAAGCCACCGTGACCCAAGTGAATGTGACCCCAGTCAATGTGACCCCAGTCAGTGTAACCCCAGTCAGTGTGACACCAGCCAGTGTGACCCCAGTGTAACCCAGGTCAGTGTGACCCCAGTGTAGCCCAGGTCAGTGTGACCCTATCCAGTGTGACCCTCATCCACTATGAAGAGAAAATATTGGAACTCGGCTTATGTGACCATCGCCACTAAGAAGAGAAAATTGAGCAGTATTGCTTTCATTTATATTTTTCCATTACTTATTTTGACAGTCCTCTCTCTCTCTCTCTCTCTCTCTCTCTCTCTCTCTCTCTCTCTCTCTCTCTCTCTCTCTCTCTCTCTCTCTCTCTCTCTCTCTCTCTCTCTCTCTCTCTCTCTGGCTATCTGTAAATCAGGAATCACGAATGTCTAATCTTTCTGAGAACATACGTCAAAAGCAAGTCAACCTAGGGATAAATGATACTTATGAAATTATGTCCTTGATAAATCTACGCCCAGAGTAAAGCTGCTAATGACTGCCCGTCTTGTGGTATAATAACGGTAGTTTGGCTGTCCCCTAAAGTTAAGCTAGATGAATGACTTTAATAACATTGGCCATGTACATAATAGAATTGGCCCTGAAATCTCTACCGTGTTGATGTCTCTGCTGTAATAACAAGTCCAACCCACACTATGTTTAGGCTTAAGAGGTGACTCTTTGTGCTGTCCTCAGCTTCCTGCAAAAGTCGGTGCTGAGACTAGGGAGAGAAGGGAAAGGCTAACCAAGAGAGTGGTGCATACTAGAAGCGGTGGAAACCTTACGCTCCTTATATAGTTTTACAGCCATCTTAGTTTTCTTGGCTGTCTTTCTTACGAGGTTCAGCATACATTTTCTTCAATACCTTGCCAGATTCTACCTACTTTGGCTATGTAAGATCCCTACCCTGTTCTAAGTTGTTCTCCTAAAGTAACTCTTTATTTTTTTTTTACACATTTATGTATCGTAATAGGTAAGTTCTTGACATCTAAAAGAGAGATTATCACAGGCACGACTTATTAATAAAAACACCTCAATTTTTTCGTTTTAAAAGTGAAAATAAAATACCGAATATTTTTAACAGTGTCCTAAACTACCTTGTAACTGTGAATATTATATTCTCAAATGCGCTCCTGTTACCGTTTCCAAGGTTACTTCCCAAGTCTTTTATGTATCAATATGCTGTTGCACTGCCATCCACAGTGATGTGCATAAGATCTACAATAAAGCTTAGGAGGTAAAGTTTAACTCTAAGTAATTATGTTCTCGTATTTGCCAACTGCATTTCCCATTCCATTTGTCTTCATTTTCGATTCCTTCCCTTTTTCCAATTTTACTGCGGTAGTAACAACAGTTAATTACTGACGTTTACAGGAACAACAGGTAATTGATACCAACAAACTGGATTAAAAAGATACAGGAGCAAACATTGGGACATATTTATTAAAAAAACGTTTCGGTCATTGGACTTTGATCACTTCTAACCCACAGAAATTGAAAATAACAGTATGTACAAGCCTATATATACATTTATTTTCCACCTCCGTATGTTAGAAGGGATCAAAATCCCAGGACCGAAACGTTTTCTAATAGTATATATGTTGTAGTGTTTGCCCAAGCGTCCTTTTCAACCAACAATTTCTGTTCCTCCGTATTCTCTGTACTTTACATAACCTGAACCAATTCTGTGCCTCATTATTCCCCTACATAACTTCTAACACACTGGTGCCTCTGTTATTTTTTCCTAAGCGTCATTTACCACTTACACTTATTTCCCTGTTATTTATCATTTACACTTATTTCTCTGTTATTTACCACTTACACTTATTTCTCTGTTATTTACCACTTACACTTATTTCTCTGTCATTTACCACTTACACTTATTTCTCTGTTATTTACCACTTACACTTATTTCTCTGTTATTTACCTCTTACACTTATTTCTCTGTTATTTACTACTTACACTTATTTCTCTGTTATTTACCTCTTACACTTATTTCTCTGTTATTTACTACTTACACTTATTTCTCTGTTATTTACCTCTTACACTTATTTCTCTGTTATTTACCACTTACACTTATTTCTCTGTTATTTACCACTTACACTTATTTCTCTGTTATTTACCACTTACACTTATTTCTCTGTTATTTACCACTTACACTTATTTCTCTGTTATTTACCACTTACACTTATTTCTCTGTTATTTACCACTTACACTTATTTCTCTGTTATTTACCACTTACACTTATTTCTCTGTTATTTACCACTTACACTTATTTCTCTGTTATTTACCACTTACACTTATTTCTCTGTTATTTACCACTTACACATATTTCTCTGTTATTTCTGCGTATGTATATTTATTACCTTGGTATAAACCTTGGTTATAGATACCATCGAGTTGGTTTAAAAAGACAGGTATGTAAACACTAGGACATATTTATTAGGAAATGTTTCTGCCCTGGGACCTTCAAGGTCCCAAGACCGAAACGTTGTCTCATAAATATGTCTTAGTATTTACTTACGTGCTTTTCTAAGACATTTATTCCCTTACACTCGCTGTGGTTTCCTTCGTCATCCAGATTCCAAATATTTTAATATCAGGAAAATTATAAGCTTTAAGTGCTGAGTGAGTTATGCACTTGTCGTGCGAGTTAAACTATTGGAATAACTCACACTACATATATTTTAGACACATTTAAACACCCTTTTCAGCCTGAAGAGGGCTCACAGGTACACCGAAAGTTTTTGAGATATTTCTTACTTTGTAGTGTATGTTATTTCAATATTTGATTCGAAGGGTGCCTAACACTGCCAGTTTTACATAGTGCATCGAATCCTCTTATGACTGGCAAGCTTCTGTATATTTTATTCACAATGGTCAATATCTTCCAAGTCAAAAACCCTCTTCATCACTATTTTTTTTCTAAATTGTCGGCTGTCTTCCATAAAGTCGTCATTCCTGCAAGAACCAATACCAAGTCTGGTCCTTACGAAGGCGGTGGCGCGTGTGTTCCACCTGCCTGCAAGTCTCTACCTGTAATTAATGAGATAATGAATGGGGGGACACCTGGTGACTTAGAGAATACCAACAAGGCTTCGCCACACTAACTTACTATGACTGAAGCTGTGCCTCTCCCTTTCCCCTCCCTCTCCCCCACTAGTCCTCATCCACGTACGCGAATAATATCTTTTCTGTCTCGTGGACTCCTCTCGCCCCCTCCCACTATCACAGTCTGCTGTCTAGTGGAACTCCTCTCATCCACCCTCCGAAGTCTGGTGTTTTGTGGTCTCCTCCTTCAACTTCATTCTCTCTGTCTGCCTTTGTCTGTCTGTCTGTTTATCTGTCTGTCTGTCTGTCTGTCTGTCTGTCTCTGTCTCTGTCTCTCTGTCTCTGTCTCTGTCTCTCTCTGTCTCTCTCTCTCTCTCTCTCTCTCTCTCTCTCTCTCTCTCTCTCTGCCTCCGTGAGGGTGTGCTGTGATACCGGTTAAGGGCTTTTGATCCACTGAATTGTCCTCACCTTTCTCTCACCATTCCCCTGGCATGCAACGGGCCGCGGGGGCGTTGATCCCTATAAAACCCTCCAGGTATACTTCAAGTATTCTCCAGGCGCCGTATGACTCAAGTGGGTTAATAAGGTCGTGGCCTTTAACCCAATAAATGCCCCTAATGACGTCCTTAACTGCCCAGGGATACAGGTTGCACAAGACCAAACTAAAAGCAATAAAGATCAAAGTTACTTTTCCGCCTTTACTTATCTGGTTCTGTCATGGCCTTTTAAAGGCCTTTAAGGGCCAGCAGAGGCGAGTACCTTACACTTTATTTGCCAGTAAAATTAAGATGAACAGCCGCTGTGATGGCCATTAACGGTCAATAAAGATGTCGGCTCAGTGCTTTGGGGCTCATAGTAGTAAACTGGTCGTTAAGGGCGCGTTTAACTTATCCCTTTCCCTACTTGTGGGATTGTTGTGTGTAGTGGTGGTGGTGTGGTGGTGGTGGTGGTGGTGGTGGTGGTGGTGGTGGTGGTGTGGTGGTGGCAGTATGGTGGTGGTGGTGTGGTGGTGGTGGTGGCAGTATGGTGGTGGTGGTGTGGTGGTGGTGGTGTGGTGGTGGCAGTATGGTGGTGGTGGTGTGGTGGTGTGGTGGTGGTGGTGTGGTGGTGGTAGTATGGTGGTGGTGGTGTGGTGGTGGTGTGGTGGTGGTGGTGTGGTGGTGGCAGTGTGGTGGTGGTGGTGTGGTGGTGGTGTGGTGGTGGTGGTGGTGTGGTGGTGGTGTGGTGGTAGTGGTGGTGGTGGTGTGGTGGTGGTGGTGGTGTGGTGGTGGCAGTGTGGTGGTGGCAGTGTGGTGGTGGCAGTGTGGTGGTGGCAGTGTGGTGGTGGTGGTGTGGTGGTGGTGTGGTGGTGGTGGTGGTGGTGTGGTGGTGTGGTGGTGTGGTGGTGGTGGTGGTGGTGGTGGTGGTGTGGTGGTGTGGTGGTGGTGGTGGTGGTGGTGGTGGTGGTGGTGGTGGTGGTGTGGTGGTGTGGTGGTGGTGGTGGTGGTGGTGGTGGTGGGTGTGGTGGTGTGGTGGTGGTGGTGGTGTGGTGGTGGTGGTGGTGGTGGTGTGGTGGTGGTGGTGTGGTGGTGGTGGTGGTGGTGTGGTGGTGGTGGTGGTGGTGGTGGTGGTGGTGGGTGGTGGTGGTGGGTGGTGGTGTGGTGGTGGTGGTGGTGGTGGTGGTGGTGGTGGTGGTGGTGGTGGTGGTGGTGGTGGTGGTGGTGGTGGTGGTGGGTGGTGGTGGTGGTGGTGGTGGTGTGGTGGTGGTGGTGGTGGTGGTGGTGGTGGTGTGGTGGTGGTGGTGGTGGTGGTGGTGGTGGTGGTGGTGGTGGTGGGTGGTGGTGGTGGTGGTGGTGGTGGTGGTGGTGGTGGTGGTGGTGGTGGTGGTGGTGGTGGTGGTGGTGGTGGTGGTGGTGGTGGTGGTGGTGGTGGTGGTGGTGGTGGTGGTGGTGGTGTGATGGTGGTGGTGGTGGTGGTGGTGTGGTGGTGGTGGTGGTGGTGGTGATGGTGGTGGTGGTGGTGGTGGTGGTGGTGGTGGTGGTGTGGTGGTGGTGGTGGTGGTGGTGTGGTGGTGTGGTGGTGGTGGTGGTGTGGTAGTGGTGTAGTGCTGGTGGTAATGTGGTGGTGGTGGTGGTGGTGGTGTGGTGGTGGTGGTGGTGGTGGTGATGGTGGTGGTGGTGGTGATGGTGATGGTTATGGTGGTGTGGTGGTGTGGTGGTGGTGGTGGTGTGGTGGTGGTGGTGGTGGTGGTGGTGGTGGTGTGGTGGTGGTGGTGGTGGTGGTGGTGTGGTGGTGGTGGTGGTGGTGGTGGTGGTGGTGGTGGTGGTGGTGTGGTGGTGGTGGTGGTGGTGGTGGTGGTGTGGTGGTGTGGTGGTGGTGGTGGTGTGGTGGTGTGGTGGTGGTGATGGTGGTGTGGTAGTGGTGTAGTGCTGGTGGTAATGTGGTGGTAGGGTAGTGTGTGTTTGAGGTGATTCTTTGATTGTCATGTCTGTTGCTGATGGTAGAGTTAGTGGTGAATGATGGTGCTGATTCTACTTCTCATTTTCCTTCTGTCTCTTTTTCCAGATCTTTTTCTGCTTTAACTCTCCTTCCGCCTGTTGTTTTTCCTAATACTTTTTTTTTCAGATGAAAAATTTGTTCTTTCCATCTTTTGAAATGGAAACGAAGCAAATTCCTAACTGAGATTTAAATAAAAGTATACAGACAAATGTTTATATTCACATAGTAAAGAAAAAAACATTGTGTGCACATGAATGAATGGAATAATACAACAACAAGAAAATACAAATATTAAAAGGCAAATTGGAAAAACGAAAAACCGTCCTTTTTTTTTTACTAGCACTTGGCCAGCTATTGACTTCCTGTGATCCCCCTTTTTTTCCCTCGTCTCCAGCGAAGTGTCCTTTTTATTACAGTCGTCTGGGTGTGTTGTGTGTTGGTGGTTTCGGAAGCTGCCACGCCTGCCTCACTGCTGATTTACAGCCACGGTGAACTTCCTTGCTCAATTAGTCAATGATCCGGTCGTTAGCGAGCGCTAATATGAAGAACACGCGAGTTAAATAAAAATAAGATTGGGCGGGAAGGGATATGGGGCAGTAATAAGTGGGTTGAAGTGTCCTCTTTTATTGCCTGTTTTCCTGTTTCAAGTATCATTGTGAGTGGCATTTTACGGTGCATAATGGAAAAAGAGAGTAGTCATGCGGCTGTGATACACGCGTGGGCAGGGCAAACACAAGGGCAAGAGGAGGCAGTTGAGCCATTAAATCGCAGTAAAGCTGTCACTTGCCCCGGGTGTTGTGGGTTCTTCAGGTCTGCCCTCCACGGCCTCCTGCAGGACTTGCACAGACTTACCCAGGAACATCATCACCTGCAGGAAGTGTTGGTGGGACTCGAGGTGGTGGTTACTCAGGGTAGTGGATGAGTGTGGTGGTGCTAGTAGTGAAGGTTATGGGTGGTGGTGGTGGTGGTGGTTGTGGAGGGTGCTGGTGGTGATCGTGGTTATGGGTGGTGGTGGTTGTCGTCTTCAGTAGTAGCTAAGATACTTATATTTGACTTTGCAGAAGTATTGTTATATGGATTATCACCGGCGAGTTTCGTTAAAGCATTTCCTTCTGACACCGTTATTGTTACTGTTACAATATTTATTGGAATATTTATTGCAATATTTATTGCAACAGAAACATGCTGGTAGTTCTGCTACTACTATTACCACTTTTATCATTACTCATTACTTTGTACCACTACGTTGGTCTTAATGCTCATTCTACTTCTCTTACCACTCCTGCTACTGCTACTTTTTGAGTCACTGTATTACTATTGCTGCCATAAATTCATAGAGTTAACACCATCACTTTCACCAACCATCACCACCCATCACCACCCATCACCACTCATTACCACCCATCACCACCCATCATTACTCATCACCATCGCCACGTATCACCACTTATCACCACCCATCACTCACCACCCCATCCATGCTCATAACCACCACAACTCTAAACACTACAACTATCAATATCACTACAATCATTACCACTACTACAATCATTACTACTGCCATCACTGCTACCATCACGACTAAAAGTACAACCATTACTACCACCACCACCATAAACATGAACATAAAGGTAAAAAAAAAAAAAACACACAATTCGAAGAATGTAAAATGAGCCATAATGTTCACTTCACCTGTGAAGGAAGAACATCGGTTAATAAATGTTCACTAGTCAAGCCTCACGGAACGGTGAAATACTGAGAGTTCACTAACTGAAGGATGATGATATATATGTTTGTCTGTGGATGGTGACCTACGCAGTCTGAGAGAAATGAGGAGGAAGAAGAGGACGGGAAGAGTCAGCAACAGATGAAAGAGAGGAAGTCGAGGAGGAAATGACAATAGCAGATTAGTAGGAGGAAGTCAAGAAACCTGTGGAAGACAAGGAGACTTGGGAGGTGGTGAAGGTGCGACAAAGGAAGAAGAAGATAAGGAAGAGAACGAAGAGAAGAAGCAGGAGGCGAAGGAGGAGGAGGAGGAGGAGGAGGAGAAGAAGGAGGAGGAGGAGGAGGCGTGGGTGGCGGAAGAAGTTACGTGGTGCTAGAATAGCACTTTGAATGTGCAATCTTAATGGCCCTTAAGGGAATGAGTTATGGCACAATCTGGCGTTTTACGTCCGTACGAGAGACACTGGTGGCTACCTGGCCCAGGCTCCAGGGGACACCCAATAACCAGAGTGGGAAGGGGAAAAAAAGGATCTCAAGAAGTTGTCCTTAACTCCTACTCGACCACAGGAAGATTTTTATTGTCATCAGGTGACTTGGCCTATAAAAGAAGATATATGAATAAGTATATGGATATATAAATATGTCTATGCATTTATGTGTAAATAGACATATAATATACATTATATATATATATATATATATATATATATATATATATATATATATATATATATATATATATATATATATATATATATATATATATATATATATATATATATATATATATATATGTCGTGCCGAATATGTAAAACTGGTCAATTAGCAAGAACTCATTTAAAATTAAGTCCTGTCTGAAATTTTCTCTTATACATTTAAAGATATATTTTTTTCATTAATGTTGATGTAAAAATTTATAATTTTGCACCAAAAGAATCTTAGAAAACTTACCTAACCTTATTATAACAAGAACAATTTATTTTAGCCTAACCCAACTATATATATTTTAGATTTCTTTACAATAATTTAATACTAAACAAACACATTGAAATATATTTTTTTCGTTAGGTTCAGAATGATTTTGGCGAAATTATTGCATACACAAATTTTCACTTGTCCTATATGGTAAGATGAGAGTTGCTATTTAAGCCACGATCGCAAGTTCTGCCTATTCGGCACGACACATATATATATATATATATATATATATATATATATATATATATATATATATATATATATATATATATATATATATATATATATTAAATCATTTCTAAAATTTTCTCTTATACGCTTAAAGATATATTTTCTTCATTTATGTTAACATAAAAATTAATAATTTTGTACCAAAAGACCCTTAGAAAACTTCCCTAACCTTATTATAACAAACGCAATTTAATTTAGTTTAATCCAGCTAAATATATTTTAGATAAATTTGCAATAATATGTGTAATAAACAAACACAATTAAATATTTTTTTCGTTAGGTTCAGAATGATTTTTGAGAAATTATTGCATACACTAATCTTTGCTTCCCTTATTCGGCAATAAGAGCCTTACTATTTAAGCCCAAATAGCAAGATTTACCTATTCGGCACGACATATATATTAATATATATATGTATATATATATATATATATATATATATATATATATATATATATATATATATATATATATATATTTATGTGTGTGTGTATGTGTGTGTGTATGTGTGTGTGTATGTGTGTGTGTATGTGTGTGTGTGTGTGTGTGTGTGTGTGTGTGTGTGTGTGTGTGTGTGTGTGTGTGTGTGTGTGTGTGTGTGTGTGTGTATGTGTGTGTAGTTATGGGTATGTGTATATGTGTGTATTTGTGTGTATGTGTGTATATATATGTGTGTGTGTGTGTGTGTGTGTGTAGCGATAGAAAGAGAGAGAGAGAGAGAGAGAGAGAGAGAGAGAGAGAGAGAGAGAGAGAGAGAGAGAGAGAGAGAGAGAGAGAGAGAGAGAGAGAGAGAGAGTTTTGCTGGGGTATTATAACGAGCAGTAAAAACATTTATGAGATGTTATGTGCACGATAAAGCATTTAATGGTTTCGGCAAGGTTAAGTGTTTGTGAATCAGGACTGGAGAGCACTGTGATACTCTGGTTATACATGGGACAAGACGAGGTGGGAAAAGAAGAGGAAATGAAAGAAAGTTGTTTTATGCTCGAGGTGCAGGAGGACAAGGAGGAGGAAGTGGAAGAGGAAAGAGGAAAAGTAGGAGGAGGAGGAAAAGTAGGAAGAATAGGAGGAGGAGGAGGAAGAGGAAGAGGAGAAGGAAGAGGAGGAAGAGGGGATGAAAAAGAATGACGATGAAACTGAGAACGAAACTGAATTGAAGAGACATAGCGGAAGTGGAATAGGAAGGAAAGAATGGACTAGCTAATGGGGAAATAGGAAGGAATAATAGTTGGGAAAGGGAGATTAGATGAGAATGGGTAATAGTTAAAAATGGGGAACAGCTGAGAATGGGTGGTAGTTAGAAAGGGGGAATAGCTGAGAAAGGGAGACAATTTTAGTTGGAGAGGAGTTGAAAAGGGAGAATACTTCGGATAGGTGAATATTTGGGAAGGAAAAAGAGCTAAGAATGAGGAATAATTAGGAAGAGGGAAGAGTACGGAAGGGAGAATAGTTGGATAGGAAGAATAGTTAAGTAGGGAGAATAGTTGGGGAGGTTTAATTACTGGGAAGAAGAAATGGGGCAGTAGGGAAGGGAGAGAGTAGTGAAGACAGGAGAATATTATTTAGTTATTAAAAGAAAACAGATGTTAAGAGAGAGAAGGAGAAATGAAGGTTAAGAGTCGGAGACGGAAACTTAAGATGCGTTTAAAGGTGACTCCCAGAACACTCACTAGAAGACATATTAAAATATTTTACCTTGCCAGGCCTAGAGGAGCCGGGGAGGACAGGTAGAGGAGGAGGAGGAGGAGGAGGAGGAGGGGAGAGAATTGAGAAGTGGAGGGGGCTAAAGAGAAGGAGAAGGTGGATAAGGGAGGAGAGTAGAAGGAGGAGGAGGAAGAGGAGGAGGGAGAGAGGAAGGAAATGGAAAACATAGATAAGGTGTAAGAAAGAGATAGAGAGAAAGAGGGAAGACAAGAAGAAGAAAAAGAGAGAGAGAGTATGTGTACTCAACTAATTGTGGTTGCAGGGGTCGATTCATAGCTCCTGCCCCTATGTGTGTGCGCGTGTACGATGTGTGATGCATGTATAAAAAATTAAATAAAAACCCTTTATATACATGTACATGTATATGTATATATATATATATATATATATATATATATATATATATATATATATATATATATATATATATATATATATATATATATATATATATATATATATATAGTACCACCTCTATAGCTGGAATGGGGACCCTCATCCTCAGAGAAGACAATAAACGTACCTCAGAGAAAACTCAAGGTTCTCCCCTGAGCTGTTTGAATATTTTCTTCTCCTACCACCCCCTATATATGTTTTATTCTATGTGAACATTTATTAATAAACAAAATACATTTACAGAAAAAAACATAAACATGAATACAATGGCACAATGTATCAATGATGATGAATTTCCTCCAGCTCCTCCGAGGCTGGACGTGAGCCAAGTATGCAGCAAGCATTTCCCCTCTGGATGGCGATGCTGAGGCGCTGGAACATGAAAGTGGCTGCCCTTGGGTCCCTGGTGGTGTCGATGAGTCTGGAACCCAATTCTTTAAGGAAACGTGTGGCATTTTTTCCCCATGATCCCAAGGTCTCTGATCCCACTGGGACAAATTGATACTGTTGGCTAATGTCCCTGTACTTGCTGATCTTGTACTCCTCCCTGTGGTCAGCAGCTCCTCCCTGTCGCCCCACACTGTGATGGATATAGGTGTCAGCCAGTGTGGACACACAGGTATATATATATATATATATATATATATATATATATATATATATATATATATATATATATATATATATACAAGAATAGTGTTTTATTCCTTGCGTAAACGTGGCCAGTTTTCATAATAGGATCGGATACTTACGGCTGCTACAAAGTCTCCCCGTTCATTAGAGGAGTGTAGGGAATTTCCTGTTTATCAGGGAAGATATTTTCCCCTTGTTTCCCCAAGTTTTAAAACTAAGAGAAGATTTCTTATGCAAAACGAAGCAATCTCTCTTGACTTATCCACAGTGTTGCTTTCTTACCTTCATTTTCTTATCTCTCCTTCGTTTTTTTTTCACCTCTCTGCCCTTGTCTTTTCTTCTCTTTTTTCTTCTCTGTATTTTATTCTGTAGTTCCTTTACCCTTGGGTTTCTTTCCTCTCTAATTCTTCTGTCTTTCGTTTCCTTTTCTTTTTCCAGCAATCTGCTTTTTGCTCTTTTTTCCCATTCGTTTCTTCCTCCCCTAACCTAATTCTTTCCTTCATTTTCCTTTTCTTATCCTCTAACCTTCTTTCCTCTTTCCTTTTCCTTCCCGTTTATTCCTCCCCGACATTTTCCCTGCATTACCTTTTTAATTTTTTTATCTTCAGTTATCCTTTTCTTCCTTTAATTTTCCACCCTTTTCTTTTCTCTCTCTAACACTTTTTTCCTTTCCTTTCAACCTGTCTGTCTTTCCTCTCGTTCTCTCTCATTCACTAAATTTTGCAGACGGTGATCATTAATAACCTAACTGATCAGAAAAAAATGCCCGCTATTACTGAACGGAGGATCGAGCCTCCACCATTATTTGTGTCGAATAATCCATTCGGGTTTAGCGTTTCATAAAACAATTCCCAACTCTCCTATTTTTTGGTAAAGTAAAAGTTTTCAAAGGCACAGAGACAAGAAAGAGGGAGAGAGAGAGAGAATTGAATAAGTGGAAGATTAAGTAGATGAAGGATGGGATGGAAGAGGAGTAGACTTGAAAAGGATGGGGTAAAACAGGAGAGGAAAAAACGAAGGGAGGGAAGGAAGGAGAGGCAGGAAAATGAAGGGAAATAAGGAACAGGTGCATGGGAGTACAGGACAATGACAGCTAGCAGAAAGAGTACTTGGAAATTCACACTGAGTCTGTCTGCTGACAGAACCTCTCAACGTCTAGGTGTGTGTGAGTCGAGGATGGAAAAAGCAGAGTAATCAAGTTTGATCTGAGGAAGGTGAAAGATAGTTCCAGTTTCTCGGCTCAGGAACCAGTCAGCTGAGGATGAGGTCAGGTGTTGTGTAAGACGACTCTCTCTAGGAATGATATTTGTGTGTTTACAAGTGTTGTTTGAAGATCTGGTGGTCCTCTCCGCGCACCTCTCACCCCTATCACACACCATACCCCCCCCCCCCCCGTCATCTTAAAGGTTAGAACCGTACTCCTTAGAGGATGGAAGAATGCCTCTTAGAAGCTAGAACAGTGCAACTTAGATATCAGAACCGTACTACTTAGAGTCTAGAATCATGGTATTTTGACCCTACAACCTCACCTTTCAGACGATACAATCTCAATTTACAGAGGATACAATCTCACTTCTCAGAGGATACAATTTCACTTCTCAGACGATACAGTCTCACTTCTCAGAGGATACAACCTCACCTCTCAGAGGATACAATCTTACTTCACAGAGGATACAACCTCACCTCTCAGACGACACAATCTCACTTCACAGAGGATACAACCTCACTTCTCAGACGATACAATCTCATTTCTCAGAGGATACAATCTCACTTGACAGAGGATTTAACCTCACCTCTCAGACGATACAATCTCACTTTACAGAGGATACAATCTCACTTCTCAAACGATACAATCTCACTTCTCAGAGGATACAATCTCGCTTGACAGAGGATTTACCCTCACCTCTCAGATGATACAATCTCACTTCACAGAGGATACAACCTCACCTCTCAGATGATACAATCTCACTTCACAGAGGATACAACCTTACCTCTCAGATGATACAATCTCACTTCACAGAGAATACAACCTCACCTCTCAGGGGATGCAACCTCACTTCTTAGAGGATACAAAATCAGTTCTTGATGGGATAGAGATCCCTGAAATTAGAGGCTAATGCCGCAGTTCTTAGAGGTTAGTGTTGACCTGTTGAAGCGTTTCCCGAGCAAAAATTGCCCTTAAAGAGTCGGGAAAAGAAGTCACATTCTTAGTGGCAGGAAATGCTATGACAATTCCCTGCAACAGGGGAAATTACCTCTTATCAAATCACTGTCCCTCAATTTCTCCCTAAAGAAACTGAGCAGAGTTTCAGCCTGAAGCTAAACTTGCATTTCTTAGGGTTCGAGTTAGAAACGTTCTTCCGACGGGATAAAAACGTCTTTTTTTTCGAGTTAGAGAGAGCACACCTCTCGGTCTCCGTCGAAATCAAATCTGAGTGAATACCACGAGAGACGGACAGAAGACGAGAAGGTGGATCCGTAGTTTGAGATGGTCTTTAGGCCATGTGTACTAGCACGTATGGTTCATTAACCATGTGTACTAGCACGTATGGTTCATTAACCATGTGTACTAGCACGTATGGTTCATTAACCATGTGTACTAGCACGTATGGTTCATTAACCACGTGTACTAGCAAGTATGGTTCATTAACCATGTGTACTAGCACGTATGGTTCATTAACCATGTGTACTAGCACGTATGGTTCATTAACCATGTGTACTAGCAAGTATGGTTCTTTAACCATGTGTACTAGCACGTATGGTTCATTAACCATGTGTACTAGCGCATATGGTTCATTAACCATATGTACTAGCACGTATGGTTCATTGACCATGTGTACTAGCACGTATGGTTCATTAACTATGTGTGCTAGCACGTATGGTTCATTAACTATGTGTACTAGCACGTATGGTTCATTAACTATGTGTACTAGCACGTATGGTTCATTAACCATGTGTAGTAGCGCGTATGGTTCATTAACTATGTGTACTAGCACGTATGGTTCATTAACCATGTGTACTAGCGCGTATGGTTCATTAACCATGTGTACTAGCACTTATGGCTCATTAGCCATGTGTACTAGCACGTATGGCTCATTAACCATGTGTACTAGCACGTATGGTTCATTAACCACGTGTACTAGCACGTATGGTTCATTAACCATGTGTACTAGCACGTATGGCTCATTAACCATGTGCACTAGCACGTATGGTTCATTAACCATGTGTACTAGCACGTATGGTTCGTTAACCATGTGTACTAGCACGTATGGTTCATTAACAACGTGTACTAGCACATATGGTTCATTAACCATGTGTACTAGCACGTATGGTTCATTAACCATGTGTACTAGCACGTATGGTTCATTAACCATGTGCACTAGCACGTATGGTTCATTAACCATGTGTACTAGCACGTATGGTTCGTTAACCATGTGTACTAGCACGTATGGTTCATTAACAACGTGTACTAGCACATATGGTTCATTAACCATGTGTACTAGCGCGTATGGTTCATTAACCATGTGTACTAGCACGTATGGTTCATTAATCATGTGTACTAGCACGTATGGTTCATTAACCATGTGTACTAGCACGTATGGCTCATTAATCATGTGTACTAGCACGTATGGTTCATTAACCATGTGTACTAGCACGTATGGCTCATTAACCATGTGTACTAGCACGTATGGCTCATTAACCATGCTGTTCTGCATGGATTTCCATCTCTCTTTCTCTTTCTTCCTACAAGATTAGGCAAAGATTTTCAACCTTACTAGGCCTTTTATAGTCTTTCCTATCATTATTTTTATGGAAATGTTATAGTTATAAAATATACCAATAAGAAATACCATGACGTTGGGGCCAGCCGGAAACCAAAGATATCATATAAATGTCTCTCTCTCTCACTTTTTTCTCTTTCACTCTCTTTCTTTATCCCAGTACGGATAGGCCAATAGCCGATCCATCGAATGCAAGGCTCCTCATAAAGCCTTGATTTATCCACACTAGATCTAACCCGGCTGTTTCATACTGGATTTCGGCGAAAAGTTCTTAAAAGTCGTTAACGGGGATGTGTAAAGTTAAATGAGTTTCGTCGATTTCTACATTAACATGAAGAATCTATGTGGTGGCACGATACTAGCAGTGCTACCGGCAGTGCTGCTGCTACTGGCAGTGCTGCTGCTACCGGCAGTGCTGCTGCTACCGGCAGTGCTGCTGCTACTGGCAGTGCTGCTGCTTCTGTCAGAGCTGCAACCCAAACCAGTGCTGCTGCTGCTGGTGCTGTTACCAGTGATGCTGCTACTACTGGTGATGCTGCTACTACTAGTGATGCTACCGTCACTGATGCTACCACCAGTGATGCTACTACCAGTGATGCTTCCACCAGTGCTGCTACCACCAGTGATGCTACCACCAGTGCTGCTACCATCAATGATGCTACCAGCAGTGATGCTGCTGCCAGTGATGCTGCTACAAGTGATGTTAACCTCAGCGATGCTGCCACCAGTGATGCTGCCACCAGTGATGCTGCCACCAGTGATGCTGCCACCGGTGATGCTGCCACTAATGCTGCTACCAGTGATGCTACCACTAGTGTTGCTGTTACCAATGATACTACCACCAGCGCAGCTACCACCAGCGATGCTACCAGTGCTGCTATCACAGCCACCACCAACAGTCCAAATACCAATGTCATCATCACCACCATAATCACCACAATAACCATAACCATCACCACCACAATCACCACAATAACCACAACCATCACCATCAGCCATTATTAACACTGCAACCAATACAGCAACCACCACCACCCCCACAACCACCACCACCATCATAACCCAACCACCGCCACAACCACAACCACCACCACCATCACTACCCCCACCACCGCCACTACCACCGTCACCTTCACCACCACAATAACCACAACCACTACCACCACCACAATCACCACAACTACCACCATCACCACCACAACCAATGCCAGAATGAGTTTTCATACTGGCCAACATCTCCGAATTTAAATGGGGGATTTTTGAGAGAAGAATAGATGTTGAGTGAGGAAAATCGGTCTGAAAACGAAGAGGAAGTAGAATGAGAGAGAGAGAGAGAGAGAGAGAGAGAGAGAGAGAGAGAGAGAGACAGACAGACAGACAGACAGACAGACAGACAGACAGAATGTGTACCCTAGTGAGCGCGTGTCTAAATCATTGACACACGTCAAGCAGTCATTAATTATTTCATTTTTTGAATAAATAAATGAATCTGTGAGTTAATGAGTCAGTTACTCATCCCATAAGTCAGCGAGTAAAACAGTGAGGCAGAGAGGGAGAGAAAGAGAGAGAGAGAAGAGAGAGAGAGAGAGAGAGAGAGAGAGAGAGAGAGAGAGAGAGAGAGAGAGAGAGAGAGAGAGAGAGAGAGAGAGAGAGAGAGAGAGAGAGAGAATAAGAGTGAAGGGAAGTAGAAATTTGCAATTTGGGAAATACTGAAAGAAACCGAGAGTGATTAAGACTAACTGCGCGAGATTTAGAAAGATGGAGAGTGATTAGTGTGTGTGTGTGTGTGTGTGTGTGTGTGTGTGTGTGTGTGTGTGTGTGTGTGTGTGTGTGTGTGTGTGTTTGTGTATTTCTTCTCAAAATATGCTCGTGTAGAGGTCCTAATTAAGTTATCAGAGGAAGAATAAATATATATATATATATATATATATATAAATATATATATATATATATATAAATATATATATATATAT
>NC_091327.1:16840838-16863338 GCF_038502225.1 Cherax quadricarinatus
ACCACAGGGATGTTAGGAAGTATTTCTTCAGTCACAGAGTTGTCAGGAAGTGGAATAGTCTGGGAAGTGCTATAGTGGAGGCAGGAGCCATACATAGCTTAAAGGAGAGGTATGATAAAGCTCATTCAGCGGGAAAAGTGACCGAGTAGCGATCAGTGAAGAGGCGGGTCCAGGAGTTGTAACTCGACTCCTGCAACCACAACTAGGCGAGAACACACACACACATACATACACGGGGCCAGGAGCTATGACTTGACACATGCAACCATAATTAGGTGAGTACACACACACACTCCCACTAATGCAGCTCACCAACCTATTTTTAATACAAGGGAAAAGAGTTAATTTTAATACCACTACTTAACACTTACATTTTTCTACAACGTTCTCCCATATCCTTTTTCAATCCAAATTTATCCAGCTTAAATCTATTATTTTTAATTTTTTTTTTGGGTAGATATTTTATGAGTTTATTGGTTTCCACTATTTTTACGTCTAGTATCCAATATCTAAATTCAAATCACATGCCCCTCAATTCATTTCTTTTTAAGAGAGTTAAGGAACACGTCTCTAAATCCTTGTTCATAGAAAATTGTTCCTGGTAAGGAGAATAAACATTGCTTTTCTTCCTGTTTTTTTTTTCTATTCATTTGTCTCTTTCAATATAGAGAGGAGACTAGCTCAGTATAATTTAAATGACGTCTCGAACATGCTGTCCCATGACGGCCCCGAAAACGAAGTGATTGGTAATGATAAGAAGATACGAAGAGAGAGAGAGAGAGAAAATCAATTGAAGAAATGAAATTACTGGCCTATAGATGACTCCAACTTCATCCTCCTGTCCCATATTTGTATGTTTAATAACAAGAAAAAGGTTTTCAAATGAGATGATGTTGGTAACAGCTCTTAATGAGTAAACAGAGTTAGGAACCCTTAACTTAACATTGTAAATCCCTGTGTAGAGAGAGAGAATGAGAGAGATAGATAGATAGATAGATAGAGAGAGAGAGAGAGAGAGAGAGAGAGAGAGAGAGAGAGAGAGAGAGTAGGGGGGTAGGGAGAGAGTAATTTGCCATCATTCCCTCTGGGTCCGTTTAATCCCGTGGTTATACCTCGGCCGTCGTGGATATGGGGAACGGGTTAGGGGAAAAAAAAAGAGAGCAATTAAAAATAACAGATCCCTTGATGACTTTGAAACTTGTGGAAGGATGACAGAAGAGTTGATTTCCCTTGTGTTTTACGGAAGGGGATGCTCACTTTGAGGGAGGGGGTCTCATATCCCCTTGAGTTTTTCCTTCTTATAACCTATGGAGAAGAAAAAAAATCTATACGGAAGGGGAGGGGGGGGGGGAAACTTTCTTTGTTTATTGTCAAAACGGGACTCACACTTTCGTGTCACGCCACTTGTGGCCTTAAAGAGGATAGGTGTAATAGAGGGACTCGCTATATCGAAGGATGGGAATAGGAAGGAGGCCGTTATAGGGAGGGATGGGTATTAGGATACAGTAGAAAGAAAATTAATCTTCTCACTTGGGAGAGTAAACTTGCTTCGTTACTGAAAGAGATATGTACGAAAAAATAATACCAGAAGCAGTCCAGTTAACTAAACACTCTCACAGACACCAGGAGAATCGGAAGTGGAATCGGCAATGCAAATGTACAATAAAATCGGCAAGAAAACATTGATAATAATAAAGCAATAGAAACTGAAATCTCAAGATATTTTGGCCAACATACGAGACAAGGGAAGATAGGAACGAGGAAATCTTTGAATATAACTGGAAAGGATATTTTGAGTGCGGAAGAAAAATTGGGATTAGAATTGCTAGGAGGATTGGGGTGGGAGTCTTCAGATAAAGTCAGGAGATTGCAATATGGATTGGAAACGAGGAAAAAAGGATTTGATACTATAAGGATATCTGAAAGAGTGTTATATGATTTTCGATATGAATTTACACACACACACACACACACACACACACACACACACACACACACACACACATATATATATATATATATATATATATATATATATATATATATATATATATATATATATGTATATATATATATATATATATATATATATATATATATATATATATATATATATATATATATATATATATATATATATATATATATATATATATAAGACAGATAAATAGATGATCGTGAACAAGCGATGCAAAATGTAAAACAACCACAGGGGGAGCTGAATGATAGCTCTAGGCCGTTCGTGTTGCAATCAACACATCATCAGGACCTTGCAATATATGCAGAATTGAGTAGGAAGTCCAAGCAGATTGTTCCCCTGGGCTAATCTGCAATAACTTCCTACTTATTTCTGCAACATTGCAAGCTCCTGGTGATGTGCTGATTGCAACAGGAAAGGCCTAAAGCTATCATTCAACTCTCCCTGTGTGTGTGTGTGTGTGTGTGTGTGTGTGTGTGTGTGTGTGTGTGTGTGTGTGTGTGCGTGTGTGTGTGTGTGTGTGTGTGTGTATGTGCGTGTGCGTGTGCGTGTGCGTGTGCGTGTGCGTGTGCGTGTGCGTGTGCGTGTGCGTGTGCGTGTGTTACTATGCTCACACTTCAACAGCGCGTCAAGCTTCCAGTACGATTTGTCTCCACCCACTTATATCTAATATGCTGTCACTTGACTGCTGGATGCCCAAGTCTTATCTCTCAAAACCTTCTTCCCTCCAACTGGGAAATCTTCCGTAGCTCCTCCCATCCTCTTCAGCCAATCTATCTTCCTTCATCCTTTCTAAATGACCAAACCATTACAACAAGTTCTACACCGCTTCCACATTTATCTGAAACACATGTTCAGTGTCTTCACTACTATATTTTAATGAATTTAACTTTGAATCACTCCACCGTATAAAAAGAATGCATAGCTATTGTGTGGGGAATGTTGAAATTTAAATATTACCTCAAAGGTAAACATTGAAACACCCATTTACATATGTGATTCCATACAATCTCTATCACTCTTGTAACTTTATTTTCCTCATCTAATCTGTGATATATATTATTCTTCGTAGTCCCGACTTCTGATTAATATTGTACACTCCCAACTGTATGTAAACACATTCACTAACTCCATTCTCCTTTCAGTGTGACCTCCAGTATTTTCACGGGCTGCTCCAGTAGATTATGCAGTGATTATGCAGTGATTAACACCACATAGCAGAGAGGCTCAGTTCGTATTTTATGTCATTTAGCACATGGAGAAGTTGAGGCTCGATCCTGCGACCACTAATTGCGGCCCAATATTTGACTAGTCAGACTGTTGATGTTTATCATATTCTAGGTAACACAGTAGCAAATAATAGTCGACAGTGTCTTTTTATGGGCGTTGACGTCTTCTCAAAAAAAATATTAAGAACGATTGAAAGTCTTTCATTCCAAGAAGCGATTAACACAGTGCAAAAAGAATGGGAAAATCCGTCCTCCGTCCTAGGACTCGGAAGTCAGAGCAGTAGTGACTTGCATGCAGTTTCACGGGATTGTAGCTGTTGGCCAGCACCCAGCTCTTCCTTTTGTGAATCGGGAATACATTTGCCTTCTTCCTCCGCACATCCATGTAGCAAGCTTATGCTTACCTCCTCGTGCCTCGCAGCCTTTACTGTGTCCAGGGACTTGCAGAGGCGCCGGACCTGTTATCTTACTGTCAGTGGCAACAACTTTGACACAGTTGTCTCTCTACGATATGCTAGCAGCATCTTTCTCTCTCTCTCTCTCTCTCTCTCTCTCTCTCTCTCTCTCTCTCTCTCTCTCTCTCTCTCTCTCTCTCTCTCTCTCTATCTCTCTTTCTCCCTCTCTTTATACTTATCTTTTCGTCGGGGATTTTCTCTCAAATAATCCGAAGTGGGGAAAGTTAGTGATGATCATATAACAAAGGACAGACAATGAGAGCCTCGCTGTTCGCCGGGATAAGAATTGCTTTGCCTGTCGTAATCTTCGCGGCGCTGATGACTTATTTCTTCCTAAAGGGGTGAGTAAGAGGCACAGGAGGAGAGGAACGGCTGAACAGGTGTGGGTAGGAGGGGTAAGTCTGTGTGAGGGGTCACAGGAGGAAGGGAAGTGTGGAGTAGGTAAGGAGGGGAGAGAGTGTAAAGGTCGCAAGAGGATGGGATGTATGGAATGTGTAGTCAATGTTTCTTGTACGAGGCCTGGGTCAGTATAGTTACCACCTAACGAAAAGGTCACTACTGTACAGTCCTTGACGTAACTGGGGTGGTGAAATAATGGTCATGTACTCCATGACGTCGTTGAGACTCATTTCGTTATCTTTTAAATTAGATATCTGAATAAGGGGCACAGGAGTGGTGGGTAGGTTGGAGTAGTTGTTATATGGGGGAGAGTTAGCAAGATTCTCAGACTGGAGTAGGTGTTGGGTGGGAGTGTTGAATAAAAGGCTCTTTTGAGAATGCCTAAAGGTTGCCTGAAGTCGATTCCGGGGGTCATCGCCCCCGCAGCACGGTTTCTGACCAGGACCCCCAGTTGATGGCCTGGAATTGGGTTGGATTAGAGAAGAGCTTGTATGTATGGGCTAGTAAGCCTTTTGCAGTGTTCCTCCATTCTTATTCTCTCAATCAAAACCAGTGGATTGGACAAAGGCTTCAAGGCTAGGAGAGGAAATAAGGTTTCGATAATGGCACGTAGGAACAATGAAAAAAAAAGTTGAAACGGAAAACAGAGAGAAAAGGAAAAAAATAGAAAGCAGAGTTTAGCACTGTACAGAGATTATCGAAAGGAAGAAAAGGTGAAGGAAGAAAGGCATTTTGATCATAGATGAATAATATACAGATAATCATATCAGATTATGAGGTGTGAGGAATTTAAATGCTGAATTCAAGAGCAAATAATAGTGGAAAAAAAGGTGGAAAGGAAGGGATGATTTGGTAGAAAGGTGACGAGGAAGTGGTATGAGGTGGAGCAAGGAAAGAGGAGTGGAAGGCGATGATGAAGGAATGGGGAGAGAATGAATGAATCATGAGGACATAAGAGAAGTGGAAGAGTGAAGGGATAAGAACATGAGAGGACGACGGGGGGGAGATGTAATGGAGAGAGAGGAAGAGAAGAGAGAGAGAGAGGGAGGGAGAGGGAGAGAAAGAGAGAGAGAGAGAGAGAGAGAGAGAGAGAGAGAGAGAGAGAGAGAGAGAGAATCGAAGATGGGCAATAACACGAGGAGGTGCGGTGTGAAAGATACAGAGGAGGAATAAGGAGAAAAGAAAACAAGGAGGAACCGTAGCAACGATCCAGTGTCAGTAAATAGACAGTAGAAAGAGGGAAAGAGGCACGGATGGTAGTATAGGGCGAGCAAGGAATAAAAAGAATAAGAATTAGTGTTAGGGGATAAGTAGGAATAAGAGAAGAGAAGGGATATGCTTTCAGATGTGGGCAGAGAAGGAGACAGTTAAAGAGGATAGAGGAGACAGTTAGAAAGGATAGAATGTAAGGTAAAGGGTGGGTAGAGAGTGATGCAGAAGAAATGAAGGTTTGAGGTAGAGAGAGAGAGAGATGGAGGGTATGGGGTAGAGGCGATGCAGATTATGTGGTAGAAAGAAAAAATAGACCCGAACCTAATCTGGCCAAGTTACCTTCGGTTTTCTTCTGTCTTTCTCTCTCTCGCACACACACACACACACACACACACACACACACACACACACACACACACACACACACACACACACACACACACACACACACACACACACACACATACACATACACACAAACACACACCACGCACATAACAAATCTATCGACAATTGCCTTTGATAACTGGTAACTAATTAATTAACCTATACTAAATCTGACTATAACAGGGTGACCCACTTTGGGGAAGAATACAAGTATAGTCCTTTTGACAATGCGAAAAGAGACGTGATGACTATCCACTACCGTGTACTGTATACCGTATACTGCATACTGTATACAGTAAACCGATACTGGCAGCAGTGACTACGGTCACTCCTGTCAGTATCGGCCGCTGTTCTTGAAAGCTTCACCTCACAACAAATGACAGCATTTCTTAAAAAGCCACTCGCAGTTATGTGACAGTCAACGTCATTTCAGAAAAGAGCGCACTGGAAATGACCAGCTATATTCCTTCATTAGGTTGTACCATTGGATGAACACAATATCTGTTGTTATCTTACAGTGATCGTTGTTGGCGTCTTTATTTGGGTATGGCACTGCGGCCTTTAAAAAAAAAACAATAGAAGCTTCACACTGCACCCTTTTAAGGTAAATTCCTTGTGGCTGATGGAAATTAGACATATGCAACATCTGGGTATCTTTACTGTAGACTTTTCGCCATCCAGTGGATTTAGTGATACAAATTCCAGAACATAATTGGAAGGCAGTGGAACTATATACAAAAGATGAGGTAAACGGTCCCTCAGCCTTGGAGTTGGTGTGAAGAACACCATAGTCGTGAAGAATCTGGAGTACATGGAAGAAGGCTGGCGCTAATATACTGATGGAGAGCTTTTGACGCAAGAAATAAGAGCTTTCCTACCGTTGCCTTGAATCACACATGATTACTTACCACTTCCCAGGCGCTGTTTAATCTCCCCAGCGCTTCTCCAAGAATATAATAATAATCAACTCTACACCCTCAAAGTTCAGCTTTCAAGACAGCTCTTAACGAAGTTGTGACTGTGTAAGTCACTCTCTGACCGCTGAGCACCAGAGTGACTTACACACGGACAAGAGTGACTTACAAACAAAGGGCCAAGCAATGTGTCTTGTTGCTTCTTACATTACGTTTACATCGCCGACCTACCATACCTACCATGCCTACGAAGATGATAACTCCTTAACATTTACATTTGCGAGAGAGTAAATGTCCACTGACTATGTTTTTAATTATTTTTTTAATGCCAGTGGTACTGGGATTAGCATGCTTGTTTCATGACCAGTGGGGCAGTGGTTCGATCCCGTATAATTCCTCTCTCTTCATTCCTACATAATTCACTTAGATTAATTAAAAATAGACGACAGTAGAAAGAGGAACGGAATAAATTAAATTGCTATTGTCAAAATTAAGGAAAATGAAGACAGAAAGCAAGAACATATACACACAAATAACTAAATAAATAAGTCGTTTTGGAAGAGGAGCTGCACAATAAAAGAAAGGAATAGGGTGAGAAGCAATAAAGAGGGTGAAAAGGTGTAGATGACACGGTAGTAAATGGGAGTAAAGTAGAAAATAGAAATGCAAGGGAAATTCTTGATAATTGGTTGGGAAACAAAGGGAAGGACTAGTGGAGGAGGGCGATTAAGGGGAAGGTATCTGAAGCTTTAATTAAATGAATCGAAAAGCTAAGACGAGTTACGTTGGAAATTTAACAGAGAGGGTGGATGGGATAAGGACACACACACACACACACACACACACACACACACACACACACACACACACACACACACACACACACACACACACACACACACACACACACACGCACACACACACACGCACACAAAATACTGAGAGGAATTGAAAAGGTGGACAAAGACAGGATGTTCCAGAGACTGGACACAGCAACAAGGGGACACAGCTGGAAGCTGAAGACACAGATGAATCACAGGGATGTTAGGAAGTGTTTCTTCAGCCACAGAGTAGTCAGAAATTGGAATAGTTTGGGAAGCGATGTAGTGGAGGCAGGATCCATACATAGCTTTAAGCAGAGGTACGATAAAGCTCATGGTTCAGGGAGAGTGACTTAGTAGCGACCAGTGAAGAGGCTGGGCCAGGAACTTGGACTCGACCCCTGCAACCTCAACTAGGTGAGTACAACTAGGTGAGTACACACACACACACACACACACACACATTTGTAATCTTTCTTGGTGTACTCCTGTTTGTATTCCCCTCATTAGTTTAAGATCGTGTGTGTCCCTGTTCACATATGATGTGAATCTAATTAGGAGATACAAACAGGAGTACACCAGACAAGACTACTAATGAATCTGCATAAACTGCAGGATTGGTCTGACAAGTAGCTACTGGAATTTAACCCCCAGGTTGAAAACGTCCGGAGATAGTGTCTAGGCTCGGGTGACAGAGGCTGCAATTCTCCCCGAAAGAGAAGGATCTTGGGGGTGAGCATAGTTCCGAGCATTTCTCATGAGGCACTTCAGCCGAATAAGCGCTGCAGCGAACGCGAGACTGGCAAATTTAAAGGCAGGTTTCAGGAACATGAACAATTAACCATTCACGACCTTATACACATCATATATCAGATTCATCTTGGCGGATATAGCGCCAGTATGGTACCCACATCTGGTTAAGATGGAAAGAACCTGAAAAAAGTACAAAGGCTCGCAACCAATCTAGTCCCAGAGTTGAGGGATATGAGCTTTGAGGAGAGGCTAGAGAAGTTAAACCTGACGACACTAGAGGACAGATGGACCAGAGGCGACATGATTGTGGCGTACAAAATACTCATAGGAAGTGCGACAAAGTACAGGAGGTCACAGCTGGAAGTTAAAAGCACAGATGAGTTACAGGGGAGTTTTAGAAATGCTTTTATCTTTAGCCTTAGAGTAGTTAGGAAGTGAAACGACCTGGACAACGACGTGATAGAGGCAGAATCCATACATAGCTTTAAGAATAGGTAGGATAAAGCTCACGCGGCCAGGAGAAGGTAAAGCCTGTAGTGACCAGCAGAGGAGAGGTGCCAGGAGCTGAGATTCGACTTCCTGCAGATATGATTAGGTGAGTACACACTCACAAGCACAAATAAAACAAGCACGTGCACATACACACAATCACGTAAATACACACATGAGCACAGCACACACACACACACACACACACACACACACACACGCACACACACACACACACACACACACACACACACAAAAACAAAAACAAAAAAAAACAAAAATATATATATATATATATATATATATATATATATATATATATATATATATATATATATATATATATAAAGAGGAATTAGAAAGTGATCGATAGCTAAACAGCCAGAACGAGGTAGAGGGGAGCGGTCCACCAGATGGAGAAATAGAGAAAACGGACAACAAGAAAGGGAAACCCTGAAAGGGAAATAAAGCCAGCGAGGTTAATCAAAGAAAATGGGAACTCCTAAGTGCCTTTTTAGTGGGAGTTGGTGACGAGTGATTGTGTGTGAGGTGAGGCAAGCTTGTGCCATCATCCTCATGCAGGGAGGAATACTGCTACACTGTGGCTTCGTCTCTCGCTTTTAACAAGGCAGAAAAAGATGATGAAGAATAAGTAGAAGGAAAACAAAAAGAAGAAGAAAGCAGTGGAAGAGGTCAAGAGAGATGCAAAAGCGAAACGTTTTTCAGTTGAAGATTTTTTTCTTCAAGACCCCTCACCCTCTTTTTTGAGAGAAAGAAGAAAGAACAGAAAAAAAAAGGTGGCAATATAAGAAAATCAGACCTTTGACGATTTTTTTGTTCATGACTTTTAGTTGCCCCAGCCACTCCACTCCTCCCTCCCCCCCTTTTATCTCCACCCAACACAACATATTATTTAACTTTTTGATTCGTGTTCTGTACAGCAGAAAACTCCCGACGGAGGCGATATTTATGTGTGTGTGAGCATGCAAGGCAGCACCGGCCTCGTTCAGATCAATATAATTACCGGGCTAGGAGGGAATTTTAGGCTCTGGGATGATACACCAGTCCACCAGGAACTTAAGGAGCAGCCGCAAGGCCTGCCTCTGTTGTTGCATTATGTTGCCAATTTTAATATCTCTATTTCTTGTCCAAACGAACGGTTGTTTGACAGTAATTGGTAGATTTCCAAGCAGGCACTGCAATTATCACATGGACGGAGGGTGGGGCTAGGCTTCTGGCAGGGGGATGGATAGATAGCATGGCTGGCTAGTTAGACTGCTACTTGTTCTCTCGCAGACGTAAGCTGGAGTGAGAGAGAGAGGGACAAACAGACAGATAAACAGAGAAAAAGACAGAGACGGAGGGGAAAATCCAAAGCAGTTTAAAAGGAGGAAGTGAAAGGCCCACCAAAGCGGTGATGTCTACACAAAAATTACCGTGTTTGGCTATGATCCATATACCCCAATCATTTTTCATCGGTCTCAGTGACGCCCTTTGGTTCGCAGACCCCTCACTGGATGCCTCAGGGCCGCAAGGTATCACTTTATGTCCGAGGACCGTAAGGTTTCACCTTATTCTCCAGGGCCATAAGGTCTCACTTTATGCCTAAGGGCAATAAGGTCTCACTTTCTGCATTAGCGTCGCATGGCCTCCCTGAATACCTCAGGGTCGCAAGGCAGGGGCCAGTCACTCCAGCATTTGTCTTAGGGTTGCCCTTGGGCATACAGGTGTTATAACTACCCAAGGTATGGCCTCTAACTCAACTAATTACAGTCTTATGGACGCCTTTAAACAAGGGCTGAAGAATTAATGAATAAGTATCACCACGGGAAATGCATGAAATGAAGGTTTAGATGTATATTTATGGAAAAGAATTCCTTCAGGAGGGGATAACTTGATGCGGGTGAAGGGCTCTTGATCCAGAAAGTTGGACGAAACCTGAAATTCCCTGAGTTTCCCAAGGTTTGAATAGGTCTTGCGGATTTAGAGCTCACCTGCAAGAAACAATAATATGGATACATTTTCTGTTAGTTACGGGAATTACAGTATATATATATATATATATATATATATATATATATATATATATATATATATATATATATATATATATATATATATATATATATATATATATATCTAGTGACAGCTGTGGAACCTCATAAATTAGTATTGAATCGTTACTTGCAAGAAGCAGAAAGATTGAAAAACATTTGTTGCATACCACTCTTATGCTTAAGATGGATGTCAAAACAATTTAGGGGACGTACAGCGTCTGGAGAAATCTGAGGCAATCAGATTTGATCCAAGAATGGAGAGGACAGGTCCAATTCCTTGCATCAAGAGTCCCTCTCACAAACAAAGAATCTTTCTTTAGAAGCACTAGGTGCACTGTAAACCTTAATTATTTATACGATTCGTTCTGTGAAAAACTATCACGATAATGCTCTATTCACAGTAAAAAGTTGCCAATCATATAGGTATGCTGAGCTCTAAATGTATTTCTGCCATACTTGTCGGCGAGGTAAACTATCCCACTTATGTGCCAGATAATAAAACAGTTTGTTCCTATAGTTTTTGACAGATTCAGGCTTTTTCTGGATTAGGAATGGATAATCACAATTTCTTACCAAAAGAGAGAAATTCTACGGAATCCGGCCAATAGACGTTACGTATTTTAAGTGGAGATGCGCTACCATTCCTCCACTCATCATTAAAATAATTCCAAATTTAGCTTTCACATTTGCTCAAAATGTATCGATCACAACAAGGGTTCCAAGACAGTTAAAAACATTGAGTAAGCAGAGATATGGAAATTTGCTTTATGAAGGAAAGGAGAATCACTTTTAGCAACTGTGTAATCACAGGTTTTAAGGCAATTAGGGGAAACTATTATTGTAATAAAAAAGAAGCGCTAAACTACAAGGGTCATACAGCAATTAGGGGAAACGCTTTAAGGAATTAGTATTAACATGAACTAGAGAACGTCGATTACGTGAGAGCAACGGGAAACAAGACTTGTGAACGGCAATAAGAGAAGAACGTCAAGGATTGGAAAACGACGGGAGATTAAGAGCATCAAGGATTTGAGAACAAGCACACAAGTCCCTCTCTATTCACAGATTCTTGAGGGAATGAGAATGTGTAAACGCTTGTGAGTGCTGTCTTGCTGGCTAAACACCAGAGAAAAACTATCCAGGTTTGACCTCACACACACACACACACACACACACACACACACACACACACACACACACACCGTCGATGAAGACATTAGTTGTCTGTTGAGCTTGAGAGCGACCACTTGCGAGTCTCACCTTCCCTGGAGGCATCTTACACGTTAATCGCATTCTGATAAGAGATAAAAGTAGCAGTTGCTAAAGGTGTAATACAAGCTGGAAAAAACTGCAAGCAAGGAGATATAGGATAATCGAAAAGTAGGAAGGCGAGAGAGAGAGAGAGAGAGAGAGAGAGAGAGAGAGAGAGAGAGAGAGAGAGAGAGAGAGAGATGCATGAATTATATCACTTTGTTCAAACCTGTTATCCTGCCGCTCACCTGCTTATCACGGCTCATATTTATTAAGAGAGGTTGCGGCGTGTGTGTGTGTGTGTGTGTGTGTGTGTCTATGTGTGCATGTGTGTGTTTGTGTGTCTGTAAGGAGTTTGTGATGAAGGGAGAGAGAGGAACAGAAAGAGAGAGGGACTGAGGGACGCTGAGAGACAGGGAGGGAGGAAGGGAGGGAAAGAGGGATCGAAAAAAAATCGAGAGTGAGGTAGGGATGCAGCGAAGGAATGAGTGATGTAGGTAAGGAGTGAAGGAGGGATACATCTTGGGAATGACACAGGGTGATAGGGGAGGAGGGGGGGGGGAGAGTTAACAGAGGCATTTCTCCTGTCTTGGTCTGTAATACTGATGACATCCTCGATGACATTTTGTTTCGCCTATATATGGGGTAGGCCGTCCTGATTCCCTGAGAGATGATAATTCCCAAGTAATAGTAACTCCAGCTCTGCTGGAACGAAAGTTTTGAAGCTTCCGTAGCTGATGAACGTTTACCTGACTACTTGATGATATTCTCGTTCTCCTTCTCAAGTCTCATATTTCAGACTCACAGAATTCAATAATATGTACAAAATCCATTTTGTGCTGTGGAGTTCATACATAGTGATGAAATCTGACAGGATAAAGCATAGCAAGCTTTTGTTCCCATTATGTACCCTCAAGGGAGGTTCCTTGACGCTGGTGAGGGTTCTTGATCTAGGGAATTGGATCTGTGTTCCAGTTCCCTGAATTGAGCCTGAATATCTTCCACCCTCTCCCCCTCACATGCGCTGTATAATCATAGGGGTTTAGCGCTCCCCCATTATTATTATTATATGTTCCCATTACGTAAGCTCAGGTCATCACTCTCGGCATCATTAACGTTCAATCTCTAATGAAGTATCGCTCATTTATATTAAGAATAACATCTGCCTTCATAATTCACTTTATCTTTAATAAAAATACAAAATTTCTAAATAGAAATATATTTTAGTCTATACATGTCTTTAAACATGTCTTTGAAGGACGAGGCGAAGATGACTCCCCAAGACGAGAGCAAGGACAGCGAGCACGGCAGCGGCAGCGAGAGCGAGAATCTCCTCACTGTCGCAGGAAAGATCCTCTGTGGAGTTACATGCGTCTGCTGCAGTGTGGCCTGGGTATTCTTCCTCCTCTCTTTATGAAATGAAGTCACCGCCACTATGTTGGTCCAGCGTGTGGTCGGCGGTCATACTACTGCATACTCTATGATCCCAGGGCAAGGAGCCACCACAAGGACATGACGGTACCAGAGGGAGGACATGCTGTGAGTCCCAGGGCGAGGAGCCAGAGCATGCCTGGGTCCCGGGGAGAGGAGCCAGGACATGCCTGGGTCCCGGGGAGAGGAGCCAGGACATGCCTGGGTCCCGGGGAGAGGAGCCAGGACATGCCTGGGTCCCGGGGAGAGGAGCCAGGACATGCTGGGTCCCAGGGCAAGGAGCCAGGGCATGCTGGGTCCCAGGGCGAGGAACCCGTGCATGAACACGAGGACGGGGACTGTGGTGCAGGGTTAGTAAGGAGCCACCAACACAGGTGTATCTCTCCTTTCTTACTTTATTTTTTTCTTTAAAAAATGTCTTGTTAAGGCAGGAGCTGGAAGCCTCGGGCAGGAAAAAAGGAGCTCTCGGCAAATATAAGTGTAACCATCTCTCCTGAGATACACATAAACCACTACACAATGTGTATGCCAGGTTAGCACACCTAAGAACTGCCTTCAGGTATCTATATCGGGCGTTCATGACGCTATACATAATATGTCAGGTTAATTATAGAATATGCAGCACCAGTGTATAACGGTGCATATACGCGCATGTGTACTCACCTAGTTGAGGTTGCAGGGGTCGAGTCCAAGCTCCTGGCCCCACCTCTTCACTGGTCGCTACTAAGTCACTCTCCCTGAACCGTGAGCTTTATCATACCTCTCTGTGTGTGTGTGTGTGTGTGCGTGTGTGTGTGTGCGTGTGTGTGTGTGTGTGTGTGTGTGCGTGAGCAAAAACAAAAATTTCTAGATATCTTCGACCACTTTCTAATAAGGTGCTCTCGTGCTCACCCACAGACATGAGCTTGGTTCTTCCTCGTTCTTCACTCATTATCACCACGGGAGCAGTATTTCTCGCACCTGATAAGCTTCCTCCCACCTATTCCATCCTTGCTTTTCTCTCCACTTTCTCTACTCTTCCACTTCCCTAGCACCTCCTTTCTCCTCGCTCCCCACAGGATTTTCACGTACTACTGCTATGCATCTGTTTATCAATTTTACTATCATTATCACTATTTTAATTACCTATTTATTATAATATTATTATTATTATTATTATTTATTAGTTACTCTCATTGTTATAGGTGGATATACGAAGGAAGAGAAGAAAAACATAAAAGAGAAGGCAAAAGACAGAGGAAGGGAAAAAACAGAAAAGAACAGAAATAGTCGAGTGGTTAACATTGTCATACCCTGAATACAGGGTTACCATGTGACAAAAAACTTGAAAATTAGGCGACACAACACCCATATCACTCCCACTTGTCACTACACATATACACAATTCTTCACAGTCATTATCATTGTTTTTCTTGTTATTAGTGTTGCGTAATACACATTAGAGGATGTGGTAAATTTTAGAATTTATGGAGCAAGTAGAAGAGGAGGAAAAGGGATTGGTATAAGAGGAAACTCCGATTAAAACGCACTCGGAAAAGGAAATTGTCAACACCGCTCAAGGAGAAGAAAACAGTCTGACTAAACACGTGTATTAACACACTTTCCTCTTCCATCCTCCCTCATCCCTCCCTATTGCAGAGTGCAGAGGCAAGGCTCATCATCCCTTCCTTGCCTTAAGTTTCCACCAAGTTTCCCCATCCCATCCTAAATACCTCTTAACTTTTTATACTTCTTGCCCATTTTACTTTGCCTCTTGCCCTTTAAGAAATTCCTGCTCAGCCTCTGCTCTCCTGGCCTGTGAAGGGCCGACTTGTCTGCTTCATAACCAGGCACGGCTTCGCCACTTTAACCTCGATTACCTGACCAGGTGTCATTAAAAAATTGCCGCTGCAAGTGGAAAGAGGTTACCTTGATGCTGGGGAAAAACTCTCCATAAAAGAAATTAGTCACTCTTTCCCTTGTTGGAACAACGTACAACATATTTATATATATATATATAATTGTGAACATCAATACATCTTGCAGATTTTTTCATCTTTGAAATAAGAATATTTGTAGAAGAAATTTCTCTGATTGCCTTCCATTCATCAGCCACTGTATTCCTTACGGGCTTAGTGTTTCCAGCGAATATCAGAGGAATGAGACTCCTGAAATAAAAAATTGCGAGCACTGTCAGCCCCAGAGATATGTCAGAGTAATGAGAAATCTGAAATTTCTCTTTTGCGAGGCTAATTTGTAAAATGCAATGGGTCTGCGTGTCACTGTGCTGGTATGTGAGACATGTTGGATCCTACAGTATCTTTAGTTATGTGTTGTTTGTATCGTGAATCTGTGCTCTTATCGGGAAATAGGTGAATAGTTAAGTAGGACGTCTCTAACTCCTTCGTTATGTGACGAATGCGAGAAAAAAAAAACACGAATTTAGAAAAATTAGACACATGTGCAACTCCTGGGTATCTTTATTAAGGAAACGTTTCGCCACACAGTGGCTTCATCAGTCCATACACAGGAGAAGCTTGAAGAACAGGAGGAGAATGAGGTAATCAGTCCCTCAACCTTGAGTCGATGTGGTCAGTCCATCAATCTATTCAAGATTAATGGACTGACCACATCAACTCAAGGTTGAGGGACTGATTACCTCATTCTCCTCCTGTTCTTCAAGCTTCTCCTGTGTATGGACTGATGAAGCCACTGTATGGCGAAACGTTTCCTTAATAAAGATACCCAAGAGTTGCACATGTGTCTAATTTATCAATGTGTCGGTTCTGTGAACCATTCATCTACAAACGAATTTAGAAACAGTCAGAGACTCAAGAAATTTCTACGTATTTATTTACGGGTACACATAATACCAGCAATTCTGGAAATTGTTAAAAACTTTGCTTATTGCAAATAGTTTATAACCGCTGTAAATTGTACTGTAAATAGGTAACAGCAATCGTAATTTATCTAATCGAAGTGAATTGTGTAATTAATGGATTACTATTAATAGCAGTCGATAGATATTAAGTGGTCTAAAGTCACTATAACTCACCTGAACAAATACTTGGGTCCAGTCCCAGGACCCATGATGTGCCTCTGTAATATTTCCTGAGCACGACCCATCCTGTGGGTCGGATGACCGAGCCTCCACGATCTCTTGTTGTGAATACCCTAAACAATGTTCTTTTAAGCCACCTTTGTAGCTGGTTTCATTCAGCAAAAGTGTCAATAGTGTGCTTCTATGCTATCCAATACGATGGTGGGAACAAGAGCTAGCTATGTTTCCTTGTCATATTTCATCACATAGGATGGGCTTCACATACACTAGTGAAATCTGTCAGCCTGAACATTTTAATAAGGCATATTTTAGTGGAACTTTACCTAAATTGTAACAACTGACCTAACTGGCAGTGACTATATCTCCTGATGTACACCTCTAGGGTGCTGAGAAATATACTCACCCCTAGGTCCTCCTCGAATGAGGTTTTACTCTCCTTTCTCTCCCTAGTATGTAACCAATTTCCGGTTTAATTTACATTTACCAATTTCCGTAATTTTGCATTTCATAAGTTTTACTTCCAGTAGCTATTTTGACCAAGCTTGTACTTTGTCCAGGTACAGTCGTAGATTTTCTGTGTCCACCCCGGATTTTATTATTCGCATTAATTTCACAGAATCTGTAAAAAAGACTACATAGGACGCTAATTCTTCCTTCATGTTGTCTGTATATGCCAGTAACAGTACTGGTCCCACTCCCGAGCCTTGAGAAGTCAAACTTGCTGCACTTGTCAATTCTGATAAATCTCGAGCTGTCACTGTCCCCCATACCCTTAGTTATTTTTTGATCTATTGCAATGCTATGTCTGTTATTTCTGCCTGCTCCTCTCATTTCAGAACCAGTCTCATGTGTGGAACAGTGCTAAATATTTGCCTATACATCAGATAGATGCAGTTAACTCATCCTTCTCTGTCCAGTTATAGTTATGTTACCCTCCCTCAGAACTTAAGCGCTTTTGAAAAACAGAAGTAAGCATAGTTTTAGTATAGCGTAGCGTGGCAAAACGACGCCTTTATTATTATAAAGGTGCCATTTTGCCTTTATTATTGTAAAGGTCTCCTACAATAATGGTCTATAATTAAGGTCTCCAAGTTGCTGTATGTGTCTTGTTACTGGGATTTTCCATTTCTGTTCAACGTTATTAAATATTCGAACTAAATGCACTGATTTCCAACGCTTTAAATTCTTGTGGATTTTAACTAGCAGTTTACGTGGAGGATGGTCCAGGGGTCAACGTCCCCGAGGTCCGGTCCATGACCAGGATTTGATCCTTCTTTTGTGCGTGCATGTGTGTGTGTGTATGTGTGTGTGTGTGTGTGTGTGTGTGTGTGTGTGTGTGTGTGTGTGTGTGTGTGTGTGTGTGTGTGTGTGTGTGTGTGTATGTGTGTGTGTGTATGTGAGGGGAGGTGACCATTCTTTAGATGTTATTTACATGCACGCTCCCTTTTATTATAATAACACTGAAAGTACACGTAGTCGTATGTAGAAGCCATACACATATAAATACATAAGATCATATGAGAGACCACACATATAAACACGCACTCACACACACATACACACGTTAAACTACTTATATAACCAAAACCCGAGTCTGTTACCCAGGATCCCTTGAGTTAAAGATTAACCTATACACGCATAGTATTCCTGACGAGTTCCTGGTATATATAAACAATTCCAGCAACATACAAAAACAATGTATCGAGACCAGTCGGTTGCAAGACATAGAGACAAACAGATAGGACACTTCGAGGACAGGAGTGGTGGTCAGATCTCCGAGGAAGAAGTGTGGTTATATCACACTTATTGTCGGGTCATCCCAAACACACTAACCTCCTGGCGGACCAACACGAAATCACTCAGAGTAGTAGACATATTGCGTTATCAAACTGAAAAAAAAATTCGCCGGCCTCCTCTAAAGGATTTTTTTTTTTTTTTTTGGGGGGGGGGGGAACGTGGGGGAAATTTTTTAGGGCGGAAATAAAAAGGAGTGACGTCGGCCATAACGATATAACTGCCATTATGGACGGCAGGAGTGCAGGTGACGGCAAACACCATTCTCTTTAAGGAGAGGGAAATTTTCCACAATATAGAGTAGTGCTCTTCATAGCATCTGTGAGGTGGAAAGCGGGGCCTGGAATTGGCAGTTGGTCGCACGTGTAATAGCATATCGAGCGCTGGAAACATACGGGACTTCCTATAACCATTCCTTTAGGCTATATCTGGTCGTTATAGAAGAAACGGGGGAAAGGTGGGAGGGTGAGCAGGTGGGAGAGGGAAAGTGGGAGGAAGGACAGGTGGGAGGGAAGGCAAGTTTGGTAGATGTTATAGCGTGTTATTCAGCGAGTAGCTGACACAAGCCTGCTCTTACAGCTGTATTTAACGTGGTGGCCTCTGTCCCAGCCTTGTTGCTGTTGCTGGAAATGGTCTCACTAACCCAAGAGTGCTTGATACAAAAAAAAAAAAGGAAGGGTGGAGGAGGGAGAGACACATTATACCCAAGTTACAAAGCATTTGGATTATATCACGAGCAGTAAGTATAACGTATTGATCCTTGGGTTACCAGTGGCCGCAGTCTGCCCTCCACTTTTTCAGACCTTTAATGAGATTCCGATACATACATTTTGTACACACAAGTTAATGATATTACGCTGCTTTTAACAGGGCGGGCCGTTTAAAAGCTATTTGGGAGGAAGGAATGACCCCAGAGCCATATTTTCCTTGTTGTATTGGCACTGGCAGGCACTGAAGCACAAGATGTTTGTTTGTGTATTGTTTGCAGAAGACACAACTGGCCGAACGGCGAATCGTTGAGCGCATTTCGAAAGTGTTTGTCTAGTGATTAGCGGACGGAGGATCAAACCTCCATCACTCTTCACCACCTGACGTAATCAGGTTATTTCACTCTTTTTTATATATTTACAAAGTTGGATACATCAACATTGTGCTGCTACTCCATTCTATATGACAATTACAGAGTGGAACAAAATCTAACTATGTCTACCTGTTATTTTCTATCACGCAGGATGGGTCAGAAACACGGAGCTAAAATCTGCCAGCCAGATCAATGAGGATACGACTAAGTATTCCATTAATGATTCATCAGCAGTATTATCTTCATAGATTTCTTTTCAGCCTCGGCTCTGCTCAGTGAGGACGATGATTGAATCCTCGAAAGCAGGTTGGAACCTCTGTTCCTTCATACGATTACACATAAAACGTAATTTTCATTTTGTTTCTTTAATTTATTCGTCGTTTCTCCGAAACTCCATGTGTTGAATGTTCCGAGTGGAGGATCGAGCAGTCACCAATACTCACCCAGGATGTCCCAAATGGGTTTAGCTTTTCAAATCTTAAAAACAAGTGACGGTCCAAGGGCATTAAACCTACTGAATCTTTCACTCTTACAGTATTCGTGTTTTGCCGTTTAAGAGCGTTGTATAAATTGTATGTAAGACTGCACATTCAGCTATATATATATATATATATATATATATATATATATATATATATATATATATATATATATATATATATATATATATATATATATTTTGGAAAATCTGGGATTTTTTTTTCAGTTGGTACCGTTGTGTTGACAGGTGAGAAAGAAATCTGTCTTAATATTCTAAATTCATTTCACACATATATCGTGATCTTATCTGTCAGATATCCTGGCTTATCTGTCGTAAGGAAGCGCTAAGGCCGTATGGGGACACCACTACTACATGTAATTAAAGGGATACGTAGAAACAAACACATACACAATTAATACAAGACAGGTGTATTAATAGAAAACAAAAAGAAGCACATATACAGGTCCGTGAAATTATAGAAGCCATGGAAATAAACACAACATAAACAGGTACATTGAATTAAAAGGAAAACAGAAATAAACATAGCATTCACAGAACAAGAAAAACATAGAAACAAGCACAACATACACAGAACAAGAAAAACAAAAACAAACATATGAAATTAAATGAAGACAGAAAAAACACAGCATACACAGAACAAGAAATTGAAGGAAGACATAGAAATAAAAACAGCATACACTGACACATGAAATTAAAATAAGACAGAAACAAAGAAAGAGAGAAGACGCAGGTGCATGAGGTGGCTGTCTTAGCTGTTATCCAGAACATGTTATCCAGATTTTTATTTTTCATGAAATCGATTCGGCCAAAATATGAGTCAGTCACTACTTTCTTTAATAGCTAATTGTGTATAATAACATTTTGAGCAGTTATTTTTGTTTGGTGTTTCAAGAATGTTACATTTTACAGTGTGCAAAATAAACCAATGTGAAAAAGTAGTGAACTTCAAGCACTTTCGTGATTTCTCATATTATCAAGGAACTTACTGTGCTTACTGTGATATCACCTGTTTATTGTGATCTTATTGTATTTTACAGCATATGTGTTTGTGTATATGTGTGTGTGTGTGTGTGTGTGTGTGTGTGTGTGTGTGTGTGTGTGTGTGTGTGTGTGTGTGTGTGTGTTCCACCGTGTCTGTGCTCGGGCGCACCTGTGTGCGTTCATTGGTGCGCCGTAATCAATTACTTTAAGACTTGACAAAACAGCAGGAAGGCAAGAGAGACGGAGAGGCGCACTTATTACCTTAACTGCGCGGCCGCGCCGTCCACCCAGCACCCGCCACGTAAACGGAAATTAGGAGACTGTCGGCAGGTTGGCACGATTTTTCACTCAATAAGAGCTAACTTTTAGGATATTCGATGCTGGAGTTTATCTTCTCTTCCTCCCCCACACACCCCAAGTCTCTCTCTCTCTCTCTCTCTCTCTCTCTCTCTCTCTCTCTCTCTCTCTCTCTCTCTTTCTTTATATATATATATATATATATATATATATATATATATATATATATATATATATATATATGTATATATATGTATATATATATATATATATATATATATATATATATATATATATATATATATATATATATATATATGTATATATATATATATATATATATATATATATATATATATATATATATATATATATATATATATATATATATATATATATATATAACAACTAGAGACAATCGCATTTTGATTGTTTAATAGTGGAGAACAGCCTCAACAAGATATTGAGAGCGTGTCGGGGAAGGGTTGAGCTGCCTCTTGCCAGTGAGAACTCCTCATGCCAGGGATAATCTTGCTTGACTGCTTCTAATTCCTTCAAAGGAACAAGCCTCTACAGGTACTGATGTTGCACTTCGCCTTGCGCACCCGTCTTCGCCGAACACAAATGCATCTACGGAAGTGCATTAGCATATAAACTCGTAGATCCGAGGGGATGATAGCAAAGCGCAAAGAGGTCAACAATATCATTACGAGGAGCGTTGTAGCAGTCGTATGCCCAGCAATGACGGAGTCGCCCAAACTATTCGGAGCTGATTACAACCATAAGTCTCCAAATAGAATTATACTGGAAATCTGGACGGATGGCAAGCAGGTGGTGTGGAACAACACATGTGCATCCACACTGGACACCTATCTCCAACAAAACAGTGATGAGGGACGAGCCGCTCAGCTCCAAAGAGTCAGAGTCGTCTAGAAAATGCGGTGAATGTGCTCATCATTACGCGTTTATTTTCATACGTTCGGAGACTCTATTCTCAAGAGTGAAGAGAGCATTTAGGTCCCCGAAGGAACTAGCCAATAGGCGCGTCAGGAAAACCGAGGGTCACAGAGCATCCCGTTTTCTGTTCCAGTGTTGCAGCTCAGAACTGGATGATCTCTCTGAAAAGTAATAATTGCTGACAGACACCTCAGTGTGCTTGTATTATATCCGTTAAACCTTTTATGCAGGTTATGTCAAATATCTTTGCACCATAAATATATCTTTTCAACATTGCAAACTATATTATATAATGAACAAGCGAACAAGCGATGCAAGATGCCAGGCAGCCACAAGGGAGATGTTTAATGATAATTCTAAGCCTTTTATTGTTGCAATAAATACATTATCAGGAGCTTGCAATGTTGTAGAAATGACTAGCAAGTCCAATTAGAATAGTTCAGGGGAACCTTCTAGCTAGAACGTTCCTCTG
>NC_091327.1:16868338-16878338 GCF_038502225.1 Cherax quadricarinatus
CTTCTTTTACAACCCCATCTATAAATATATTAAACAACCATGGTGACATTACACATCCCTGTCTAAGACCTACTTTTACCGGGAAGTATTCTCCCTCTCTTCTACACACCCTAACCTGAGCCTCACTATCCTCATAAAAGCTCTTTACAGCATTTAGTAACTTACCACCTATTCCATAAACTTGCAACATCTGCCACATTGCTCCTCTATCCACTCTATCATATGCCTTTTCTAAATCCATAAATGCAATAAAAACTTCCCTACCTTTATCTAAATACTGTTCACATATATGCTTCAATGTAAACACTTGATCTACACATCCCCTACCCACTCTGAAGCCTCCTTGCTCATCCGCAATTCTACATTCTGTCTTACCTCTAATTCTTTCAATTATAACCCTACCGTATACTTTTCCTGGTATACTCAGTAAACTTATTCCTCCATAATTTTTACAATCTCTTTTGTCCCCTTTCCCTCTATATAAAGGGACTATACATGCTCTCCGCCAATCCCTAGGTACCTTCCCCTCTTTCATACATTTATTAAACAAAAGTACCAACCACTCCAACACTATATCCCCCCCTGCTTTTAACATTTCTGTCATGATCCCATCAGTTCCAGCTGCTTTACCCCCTTTCATTCTACGTAATGCCTCACGTACCTCCACCACACTTACATTCTGCTCTTCTTCACTCCTAAAAGATGGTATACCTCCCTGGCCAGTGCATGAAATTACCACCTCCCTTTCTTCCTCAACATTTAAAAGTTCCTCAAAATATTCTCGCCATCTACCTAATACCTCCCTCTCCCCATCTACTAACTCCCCTACTCTGTTTTTAACGGACAAATCCATACTTTCCCTAGGCTTTCTTAACTTGTTTAACTCACTCCAAAATTTGTTCTTATTTTCATTAAAATTTCTTGACAGTGCCTCTCCCACTCTTTCATCTGCTCTCCTTTTGCACTCTCTCACCACTCTCTTCACCTTTCTTTTACTCTCCATATACTCTGCTCTTCTTATAACACTTCTGCTTTGTAAAAACCTCTCGTAAGCTACCTTTTTCTCTTTTATCACACCCTTTACTTCATCATTCCACCAATCACTCCTCTTTCCTCCTGCCCCCACCCTCCTATAACCACAAACTTCTGCCCCACATTCTAATACTGCATTTTTAAAACTATTCCAACCCTCTTCAACCCCCCCACTACTCATCTTTGCACTAGCCCACCTTTCTGCCAATAGTCGCTTATATCTCGCCCGAACTTCCTCCTCCCTTAGTTTATACACTTTCACCTCCCTCTTACTTGTTGTTGTCACCTTCCTCTTTTCCCATCTACCTCTTACTCTAACTGTAGCTACAACTAAATAATGATCTGATATATCAGTTGCCCCTCTATAAACATGTACATCCTGGAGCCTACCCATCAACCTTTTATCCACCAATACATAATCTAACAAACTACTTTCATTACGTGCTACATCATACCTTGTATATTTATTTATCCTCTTTTTCATAAAATATGTATTACTTATTACCAAATTTCTTTCTACACATAGCTCAATTAAAGGCTCCCCATTTACATTTACCCCTGGCACCCCAAATTTACCTACTACTCCCTCCATAACATTTTTACCCACTTTAGCATTGAAATCCCCAACCACCATTACTCTCACACTTGATTCAAAACTCCCCACGCATTCACTCAACATTTCCCAGAATCTCTCTCTCTCCTCTACACTTCTCTCTTCTCCAGGTGCATACACGCTTACTATAACCCACTTTTCACATCCAATCTTTATTTTACTCCACATAATCCTTGAATTTATGCATTTGTAGTCCCTCTTTTCCTGCCATAGCTTATCCTTCAACATTATTGCTACTCCTTCTTTAGCTCTAACTCTATTTGAAATCCCTGACCTAATCCCATTTATTCCTCTCCATTGAAACTCTCCCACCCCCTTCAGCTTTGTTTCACTTAAAGCCAGGACATCCAGTTTCTTCTCATTCATAACATCCACAATCATCTCTTTCTTATCATTTGCACAACATCCACGCACATTCAGACTTCCCACTTTGACAATTTTCTTCTTCTTATTCTTTTTAGTAATCTTTACAGGAAAAGGGGTTACTAGCCCATTGTTCCCGGCATTTTAGTTGACTTTTACAACACGCATGGCTTACGGAGGAAAGATTCTTATTCACTTCCCAATGGATATAAAAGGAAAAGTAATAAGACCAAGAACTATTAAGATAAAATCAAAGAAAACTCAGATGAGTGTGTATAAATAAACGTGTACATGTATGTGTAGTGTGACCTAAGTGTAAGTAGAAGTAGCAAGACGTACCTGTAATCTTGCATATTTATGAGACAGACAAAAGACACCAGCAATCCTACCATCATGTAAAACAATTACAGGCTTTCATTTTACACTCACTTGGCAGGACGGTAGTACCTCCCTGGGTGGTTGCTGTCTACCAACCTTCTATATATATATAAAAATATATATATATATATATATATATATATATATATATATATATATATATATATATTACCTTGAGTTTACCTGGAGAGAGTTCCGGGGGTCAACGCCCCCGCGGCCCGGTCTGTGACCAGGCCTCCTGGTGGATCAGAGCCTGATCAACCAGGCTGTTGCTGCTGGCTGCACGCAAACCAACGTACGAGCCACAGCCCGGCTGGTCAGGAACCGACTTTAGGTGCTTGTCCAGTGCCAGCTTGAAGACTGCCAGGGATCTGTTGGTAATCCCCCTTATGTATGCTGGGAGGCAGTTGAACAGTCTCGGGCCCCTGACACTTACTGTATGGTCTCTTAACGTGCTAGTGACACCCCTGCTTTTCATTGGGGGGATGTTGCATCGTCTGCCAAGTCTTTTGCTTTCGTAGTGAGTGATTTTCGTGTGCAAGTTCGGTACTAGTCCCACTAGGATTTTCCAGGTGTATATAATCATGTATCTCTCCCGCCTGCGTTCCAGGGAATAGAGGTTTAGGAACCTCAAGCGTTCCCAGTAATTGAGGTGTTTTATCTCCGTTATGCGCGCCGTGAAGGTTCTCTGTACATTTTCTAGGTCAGCAATTTCACCTGCCTTGAAAGGTGCTGTTAGTGTGCAGCAATATTCCAGCCTAGATAGAACAAGTGACCTGAAGAGTGTCATCATGGGCTTGGCCTCCCTAGTTTTGAAGGTTCTCATTATCCATCCTGTCATTTTTCTAGCAGATGCGATTGATACAATGTTATGGTCCTTGAAGGTGAGATCCTCCGACATGATCACTCCCAGGTCTTTGACGTTGGTGTTTCGCTCTGTTTTGTGGCCAGAATTTGTTTTGTACTCTGATGAAGATTTAATTTCCTCGTGTTTACCATATCTGAGTAATTGAAATTTCTCATCGTTGAACTTCATATTGTTTTCTGCAGCCCACTGAAAGATTTGGTTGATGTCCGCCTGGAGCCTTGCAGTGTCTGCAATGGAAGACACTGTCATGCAGATTCGGGTGTCATCTGCAAAGGAAGACACGGTGCTGTGGCTGACATCCTTGTCTATGTCGGATATGAGGATGAGGAACAAGATGGGAGCGAGTACTGTGCCTTGTGGAACAGAGCTTTTCACCGTAGCTACCTTGGACTTTACTCTGTTGACGACTACTCTCTGTGTTCTGTTAGTGAGGAAATTATAGATCCATCGACCGACTTTTCCTGTTATTCCTTTAGCACGCATTTTGTGCGCTATTACGCCATGGTCACACTTGTCGAAGGCTTTTGCAAAGTCTGTATATATTACATCTGCATTCTTTTTGTCTTCTAGTGCATTTAGGACCTTGTCGTAGTGATCCAATAGTTGAGACAGACAGGAGCGACCTGTTCTAAATCCATGTTGCCCTGGGTTATGTAACTGATGGGTTTCTAGATGGGTGGTGATCTTGCTTCTTAGGACCCTTTCAAAGATTTTTATGATATGGGATGTTAGTGCTATCGGTCTGTAGTTCTTTGCTGTTGCTTTACTACCCCCTTTGTGGAGTGGGGCTATGTCTGTTGTTTTTAGTAACTGTGGGACGACCCCCGTGTCCATGCTCCCTCTCCATAGGATGGAAAAGGCTCGTGCTAGGGGCTTCTTGCAGTTCTTGATGAACACGGAGTTCCATGAGTCTGGCCCTGGGGCAGAGTGCATGGGCATGTCATTTATCGCCTGTTCGAATAGGCAAAACTTGCCATCTTGGCTTAAATTGCAACGTTCATCTTGCCATATAGGACAAGCGAAAATTTGTGTATGCAATAATTTCGCCAAAATCATTCTGAACCTAACGAAAAAATTATATTTCACTGTTTTTGTTTAGTATTAAATTACTGTAAACGTATTTAAAATATATTTAGTAGGATTAGGCTAAAATAAATTTCTCTTGTTATAATAAGGTTAGGTAAGTTTTCTAAGATTCTTTTGGTGCAAAATTATAAATTTTTACATCAACATTAATGAAAAAAATATATCTTTAAACGTATAAGAGAAAATTTCAGAAAGAACTTAATTTTATATGAGTTCTTGCTAATTGACCAGTTTTACATATTCGGCACGACATATATATATATATATATATATATATATATATATATATATATATATATATATATATATATATATATATATACATATATATATATATATATATATATATATATATATATATATATATATATATATATATATATATATATATATATATATATATATATATATATATATATATATATATATAGTAGTGATTTCCGGTCATTTTTGTTTTATTGCTAACTGAGATTTACGTGAAATGCTTTCCTTAATGTAAGATCCTTGAGTCAAGCGAGTTATCTCGTTGTCCTGAGTGAGACTGAAATCCAGTGTGAGTCGAGCACTGTGTCTTATGCCTGAGGAAGGTGCTCTCTAGAGGAATATTTATTTCATTAATTCACCCAGCCATAAGTCGTACAAGAAATTTGCTTTACTTCAAGTTTGAATATCAGTCAGGTCATCTTAAGAATTGTTTGCTTGACGTTTTGCAGAGGTAATGTATCTCCATTCCCCCGTCAACAGCAACTCGTGGAGGGGCTGCAGGGGAAGGGGAAAATGAACATACGTCTACGTCAGGTAGGTGCTCGTGCTTCACCTGGCCGCCGCACCTGACAACTGGCTGGCTGCCCTCTCCCCACCACTACCACATTTGTGTCACTCCGCCAGAAATGAAGATCTGTAGCTCCCAGGCGATTGTCTCCGAGATCCAAACAAACCATTCTTTGTCTTCTCTCTCTTTCTCTCTCTCTCTCTCTCTCTCTCTCTCTCTCTCTCTCTCTCTCTCTCTCTCTCTCTCTCTCTCTCTCTCTCTCTCTCTCTCTCTCTCTCTAACACACTCGCACGAAGATCGCGTTATTGAGATTGTCTCCCTCTCCCCCGTTCTCATCCCAGCTGTCACGCTCAGATCAAAACAAACCCACCGTTATCGACTGTCTCTGCAGGAAAAAACTGGTCAGATCAAAGCAAAGAATTCCACTGAAGCTAAAGACTGCATGGCTGTCGAAAAGGAGAAAGGGCTAAGTGAACAGGGAAGGAGAGGGAGACAGAAAACAGGAGAGATAATGAGGAAGAGAGATGAATTCCGTAGGAAAAGATGGAGCTGGGATTGAGGGAAAGAGGTTGATGGGGAGAAGGAAGAGAAAAAATTCTGTAAAATGCGATCGAAGAGTGGGAATAATGTTCTTTAACAGACCCCATTTCAACAGAAGTCGACTAATGATTTGAATTGCCATTTTCAGCTCGTGGCGGGGCCTGGAGCTGTAAGTCAACTCCTGCAAACACAGCATGGTAAATCCAAACACATACACATACACTGTACAAACACGTACTCACACTAATACACACACACACACACACACACGCGCACACACACACACACACACACACACACACACACACACACACACACACACACACACGCACGCACACACACACACACACACACACACACACACACCAATAACACGACATTGCAAAAAAAGTTTTTTTTCACAGAGAAACCCTTCTTGACTACTACTAATAATAAACCTAGTGTCTGTCTATTCCAAAACGACCATCTTTCACTGCTAGTCCAGGCGAGGAACTACCAAGCTCTATCAGGCAACGGTCTTTTCCGGCGAAGTAGACACAGGATTTTCAAGCCAAGCTGGCAGTTCCGTTTACATAAAGAAAACAGATATCAGACTTCTTCAGACATGTACCCGAAGCAAACTGACTGTATCAAAAGCTCCCTCAGATGACACCAAGAGTAAGTACACATCTGATACACTTGATACATTGCGAAGTGAACCAGGAAGACTTTTGCAGGTGCTTAGTGCCGCTGTGGGGTTAAAATTATTACACTGTTTTGTATTTTTCTTCTTTCAAATGAAAGTATATGAATAATCTGTATATTTTCTTGATTAGCCGGAATAGGTAAAGTTTGGTGATTTATTTTCTTTAAATGATCGTCATAGTTTATAGAGTTGAATAGAAAATATAACTAATTGATGTGTCACCTTCTAGAGTACACAAAATGAGACACAGGCTATTAAAATATTAAGTAATTCTTCGAATCAAGAAAAAAAAAATTCTGAGAGGATGAGAAGAAAATTGTACATTTTAATTTATGTATTTTCCGCTTACTTTTACAGACTGAACAATAACTGCGTTACTTTAAGTCTATTGTTGGAACTACTGAGTTTTTTTTTTTAATTCAAATTCATCTCACAACATCAAAGTAAAATGGGAAGAAGACGATATTTTCTTCACTTAGATAAATGTTATTCTTCCTAACTATATTTATAATCAGAGAAGTAATTACTATAGTTGCCAGTTCATTAAAAGGTTATACATGTTTCATTTTTTATGCACTTGTTCAGTCAGTATTCTGATTAGAATTAAGGGAAGGTTGTCTTAAGAATGTTTCTACATCTGCAACAGTTAAATTGCACCGTCATTGCACAGTTTGTAAGACTTGGATATCCTGGATGGCTTAAACAAAAGTTTTTTGAAGTAGGCAATACTAGCTTCGGTAAATCTAATGAAGAATAAATAAAATGAAAGATGATAATACATTTAATTAACATACCACAAACAAAAACTATAATTACTACATATAACCAAATTGTTCTGCACGTGCCCAACAAAAATGACAAATGTACTGTATAACCAGTGGTTTCCATAAATGAACCGATGCTGATACATCCCGTGTATATATGACATTCTTTGCAACCAACACTGTCACCAGTCATACATAAAGACAGTTCCTTGATAATGTAAAGTCACGAAAGCGCTTGGACGTTCACTATTTTTCACAGTAGCTGTTTTGCATAAAGTGATATTACCTGTTTACTGTGGTCTCATCGCATAAAGAAACAGGAAGAATTTAAATACTAGTGTAACTTAGTTTAAGATATGTATGAACAATGCTACTGGATAGTTTTTAGTTTGATAAAACACTTCGAGGGAGGAGGGCGGTGCCTTGACGCTGTGAAGGGCTCTTGATTCCAAGAATTAGAGAAACCCTCCATTTTCTAGTATCAGACCTGATATTCACCTCCACTTCTTTCATTAACTTTATGAATATAGAATATTTAACGGTGTGTTAAAACTCATAACCATCAGTTTAATATGGAAGATTCTTCCAAAACAGGAGATTTTATGTAGGTGCAAAATTCTCTAGTCGTGATGCACTTACATTCACTTTACATGTTAAAGTTACATCATGATTGCATCATGATATAAATTTAACATGTAACAAGGCCAGTGGAAACCTGACATTACCCATGCACTGAGGATACTTGTTCTCACTCTCTTAGGTTATAGTACCAATTTTATGTAATATTGCTTCAACTTCTGCACTTCTGAGGTTGCTGAAAATGGCCTTTGCCTAATATCAATTTTTTTTTTGTCGGTATAGAAATTTCTCTTTAACACTTACACTGATGTCAGCGTTGAAACACACGTCCTCACACACGTCCACGCTTGCCCACACACACACACACACGCCCACACACACACAAACGCCCACACACACACAAGCCCACACACACACACACACACACACACACACACACACACACACACACACACACACACACACACACACACACACACACACACACACACACACGACACACACACGACACACACACACACACGACACACACACACACGACCAACACACACACGACCATCACACACACGACCATCACACACACGAACACACACACGATACACACACACGCATGCACATACAACAGGCCTAGTGTCTAATCGACATGTGCCTAGGACCAAATGGTAACATGGTAACTAACACACAGAAGGCAAAGGACCCAGGAGAATAAGGAGAGCAGTCGTAGAGCCAGAAATGAATATGCACAGATAAGAAGGGAGGCCCAACGACATTATGAAAATGACATAGCAGCGAAAGCCAAATCTGACCCGAAACTTATACAGCCACATCAGGAGGAAAACAACAGTCAAGGACCAGGTAATCAGGCTAAGAAAGGAAGGAGGAGAGACAACAATAAATGACCGTGAAGTATGTGAGGAACTCAACAAGAGATTCAAAGAAGTGTTCAAAGAGGAGACAGAAGGGGCTCCAGAAAGACGGAGAGGTGGGGCACACTACCAAGTGCTGGACACAGTAAACACAACCGAGGAAGAAGTGAAGAAGCTTCTGAGTGAGCTAGATACTTCAAAGGCATAGGGGCCGGACAACATCTCTCCATGGGTCCTGAGAGAGGGAGCAGAGGCGCTATGTGTACCCCTAACAACAATATTCAATACATCTATCGAAAAAAGGAGATTGCCTGAGGCGTGGAAGACAGCAAATGTAGTCCCAGACATGAAGCACTAAGCTACAGACCAGTGTCACTGACATGTATAGTATGCAAAGTCATGGAGAAGATTATCAGGAGAAGAGTGGTGGAACAGCTAGAAAGGAATGATCTCATCAACGGCAGCCAACATGGTTTCAGGGACGGGAAATCCTGTGTCACAAACCTACTGGAGTTCTATGACATGGTGACAGCAGTAAGACAAGAGAGAGAGAGGGATGGGTGGATTGCATTTTCTTGGACTGCAAGAAGGCGTTTGACACAGTTCAACACAAGAGATTAGTGCAAAAACTGGAGGACCAAGCAAGGATAACTAGGAAGGCACTACAATGGATCAGGGAATACTTGTCAGGAAGACAGCAGCGAGTCATGGTATGTGACGAGGTATCCGAGTGGGCACCTGTGACCAGCGGGGTCCCACAGGGGTCAGTCCTAGGACCAGTGCTGTTTCTGGTATTTGTGAACGACATGACGGAAGGAATAGACTCCGAAGTGTCCCTGTTTGCAGATGACATGAAGTTGATGAGAAGAATTCATTCGATCGAAGACCAGGCAGAACTACAAAGGGATCTGGACAAGCTGCAGACCTGGTCCAGCAATAGGCTCCTGGAGTTCAACCCCACCAAATGCAAAGTCATGAAGATTGGGGAAAGGCAAAGAAGACCGCAGACGGTGTACAGTCTAGGGGGCCAGAGCCTACAAACCTCAGCCAAGGAAAAAGATCTTGGGGTGAGTATAACACCAGGCACATCTCCTGAAGCGCACATCAACCAAATAACTGCTGCAGCATATGGGCGCCTAGCAAACCTCAGAACAGCATTCCGACATCTTAATAAGAAATCGTTCAGGACCCTGTACACCGTGTACGTTAGGCCCATATTGGAGTATGCGGCACCAGTTTGGAACCCACACCTAGCCAAGCACGTAAAGAAACTAGAGAAAGTGAAAAGGTTTGCAACAAGACTAGTCCCAGAGCTAAGAGGTATGTCCTACGAGGAGAGGTTAAGGGAAATCAACCTGACGACACTGGAGGACAGGAGAGATAGGGGGGACATGATAACGACATACAAAATACTGAGAGGAATTGACAAGGTGGACAAAGACAGGATGTTCCAG
>NC_091327.1:16883338-16933338 GCF_038502225.1 Cherax quadricarinatus
GCTTACGAGTTACTAGGTGTCAAACGGAAGTAATAATAACCTTTTGTTTGTTCATTGTTGTTATTATCCAGTGGTGTTTTTGTCGTCATTATCTGTGCTCCTTAATGGTGGTCTGGAAGCTGCTCCTACCACTGTGCAATGTGTTTACACAAGTTAGGACTCAATAAGATGTAATTTGACCAGCGAGAAATAGTTTAGATTCCCCCCCCCCCACACACACACATACACACACACACACACACACACACACACACACACACACACACACACACACACACACACACACACACACGAAGCTTTTAAGAGTTACTGAAAAGTTGCATTATCATATTTCTCTGTGTTGGACTGACTGCTGAAGCACACAATCTGTTTTACTGCTAACAACAACAAAAAGAGAAAAATTAATTTAAGCTTTTCTGTATTTTAAAGCCCAAGACTTAGCATGTTATGGGTTCCATGTTTCTATTGAGCTAAATGAAATTGAGAGAAGGTTTCTGTTGGGTAAATAACAGCAGATTTCTAGCACTTATGAATGGTAGCAAATTTCTGGGGACTAACAATGACAGAAGAAGCCATTATCTAGGAATTTTATGATTCATTGTTGAGGATTCTAGACCTTTTTATTATTTTGGAATGTCAGATGACTCAGGATTAGAAGATTATTATTTAGGAATGACCGAAATCGCCAGTGTTTTGTTAAGTCAGGAAGTTCTTGTTGAAATGATAAGACACCTGCGTTTAAGAATGGCACCAAAAGCTAATGAATAGGAGTGACCAGTTTCTCTTCAGCTTAAATCAGTTATTATAGCGATAAGAGGGCAAAATGCAAACACAGGAAGGGAAAAAAAGAGAACGCGTTGAGTTTTTTTTATTTCAGCAGAACTTTATAGTAGGCTGCTTAAGTTTGCAGAACATTAACCCCTCGCTTTTTACCTGTTTGTGCACCTGTGTCTGTACTTATTTGTCACTATGCCTACGTCTGTGCCGCTGTCTGTGATCAAACAGAACGAATTAAAATTAATAGAATATATAATCTGAGGATTTGAGAACATCTTAACATAAGCCACTGGCCGCTCTTAGATCACTGTCATACAAACAGCCTACTCTGACTGAGAAGAAAAATCAGGCCGTACTATGTAAACGGTGGAGCCAGGCTTCGTTATTATTATTCTCGCGTTGGTTTAATGTTTCATGAAAAACAATCAACAATCTAACATTCCTTCCAGTCTCTACGTCTTCAACTAATAGCATTCTTGTCCTTCCAGGTACTGGTGACACTTAAGGAGGCACACCCATCGTGAGTCACAAATGTCCTTGTCTTATCACTTTATATATATATATATATATATATATATATATATATATATATATATATATATATATATATATATATATATATATATATTATATATATATATATATATATATATATATATATATATATATATATATATATATATATATATATATATATATATATATATATATATATATATATATATATATATATATATATAGGGAGAGTACCACCTCTAGAACTGTCCTAGGACACTCATCCTCAGAGAAAAGAATAAACTTACTTCAGGAAAACTCAAGGTTCTTCCTGAGCTGTTTGAGAATTTTATCCCACCACCCCTATATTTCAAGTATATTTTATTTAAACACAAAATACATTGCATATATATATATATATATATATATATATATATATATATATATATATATATATATATATATATATATATATATATATATAATATATATATATATATATATATATATATATATATATATATATATATATATATATATATATATATATATATATAATATATATGTCGTGCCGAATAGGTAAAACTGGTCAATTAGCAAGAACTCCTTTAATATTAAGTCCTTTCTAACATTTTCTCTTATACTTCTAAAGATATATTTTTTTATTATGTTAACGTAAAAAAATAATAATTTTGTACTAAAAGTAGCTTAGAAAAGTTGCCTAATTTTATTATAACATTTGTAATTTAATTTAGCCTAATCCAGTTAAATATATTTTAGATAAGTTTTTAATAATTTAATAAAAACAAACACAATGAAATATATATTTTTCGTTAGGTCCAGAATTATTCGGCAAGAAGAGAGTTGCTCTTTTAGTCCTAAATATCATCCAGAGTATATAATGTACGGAATGATGAATATATCAGAGAAGGTGACTTTGGCAGTGAGAGAGAGAGAGAGAGAGAGAGAGAGAGAGACTGTGAGAGAGAGAGAGAGAGAGAGAGAGAGAGAGAGAGAGAGAGAGAGAGAGAGAGAGAGTGAGTGAGAGAGAGAGAGAGAGAGAGAGAGAGAGAGAGAGAGAGAGAGAGAGAGAGAGAGAGAGAGAGAGAGAGAGAGAGAGAGATGACTTTCTTCATCTCATCCCAGAATCACATGCATATGCAGACAACTGTACACAGACATTCAATTATCCAAGAGAAGAAACGCCAGCTGCTCTAAGCTACATCAATCACCAGTTGAGAGCTATATCAGGTTGGGGAAATAGATGGCAAGCAACATTTGCACCTGAGAAAACACAGATGATGATGATCTTTAGGCATCAAGATGGTAATGCCGGTGCAGTAGTAAGGATGAATGGGAGGGTGTTGGCACCTGGGGAAGAAGTTGATATCCTTGGGGTGAAATTTGACTCCAAACTGACCATGAAAAACCACGTTGTAAATCTTGCAAACAAGGCAGCCAGGAAGCTTACAGCACTTCGCCGTATCTCGCATCTGCTTGACAGTAGGGGTTGCAAGATTTTGTACGAAGCACAAGTACGCTCACACCTTGAGTATGCTCCACTTTCTTGGTTCGCCTGCCCCCCTTCTCATCTGCGACTGCTTGACAGAGTAGAGAACAGAGCAAGACGTCTCATCTATCGCCTGGACCAATCCTGGATAGATCTGTCATTTCAGCAGAGCCTTCCACACAGGAGGGATGTGGGTGGCCTTACTGTTATGTACAAGGCCAATATTGTCAAAGTACCACACTTCGAGGACAGCGTGAAGCAAGTTTCTATACCAAAAAACGGGCAGAAAGCAGCAATTTCACTCTGGCTGTACCCTTCTCCAGAGCATCACTTCATCTGAGATCATATATACCCAGGATAACTCGAGTCTGGAACACACTTCTACAGCATTATGATGTCAGTGAGATAAAGTTAGTTGATCAGATGAAAATGCTGGCCCACAGATGGCTCCAACTTTATCCTGTTCCCTGCTTGTATATTTCATAACAATAAAAATGCTTTCAAATGAGCTGATGTAGGTAACAGCTCTTAGCTTGTCAATAAAGTTAGGAATCCTTAGCCTGTAAATAGCTTGTCAATAAAGCTAGGGATCCTTAACCTAACCTTGTCAAACCTTGTGTAAAAAAGAGAGAGAGAGAGAGAGAGAGAGAGAGACAGCTTGAGAAAGACCAGAGACGGACATTCTATACTTGGAATCTCTCTCTCTCTCTTGTGTAAATCACCGGAATATCCAATGCAAAAATTCCCGCTGTACAAGAGTATTTTGTGATGCAGATCTCCCAAACCATTACACCAATAAAAGGAATTGTTAGAACGATATTGCCTTCTGTCTCGCCCTTGTAGGAGTAGGAAGAGAAAAGAGAAAGAGAGAGAAAGAGAGAGAGAGAGGGAGAGAGAGAGAGGGAGGGAGAGAGAGACTAAAGCAACAATGACAACTGAAACCCACGTTAAGAAGACAGGACAATGCAAAGACGATAAAATGGAAAAATTTCCCGGAAAATAAAGCTCTACACTTCCAGTTACTAAGAAAGACAACACTTGTGTGTGTGTGTGTGTGTGTGTGTGTGTGTGTGTGTGTGTGTGTGTGTGTGTGTGTGTGTGTGTGTGTGTGTGTGTGTGTGTGTGTGTGTGTGTGTTTGTGTGTGTGTGTGTGTGTGTGTGTGTTTGTGTGTGTGTGTGTGTACTCATTTTTCTCCTCTACGCTTTTGTCAATACTTCTGTCTCATTTCCTATTTTTTTTACTCTATTTTCCTCTCATTTTTTCTATTTTTTCCTCTTCTTTTTATTTTCTCTCTTTCGTGCATTTCATTTCCCCCCTCTCTTTTTGTTTCTTGGTCCTCGTCTCCTTTTTTTCCCCTTGTATTTTTTCCAATCCTCTTTTTCCTTCTTCTCAGCATTCTTTATCTCTCCACTCTCTTTTCTCCTATCCTCTACTTTATTTTCCTTTTTTTTATTTTTTATTTCCACTCTTCTCTCCAGTTTATCATCTTTTTCCTTCTTCTCCTTACAATTTATTCATCTCTTTTCTTTTTTACCTCCTGTCTTTCCCTTTCCCCCCTATTTCCCATTCTCTTCTACTCTCATATTTTTTTTTACTCTGCTGCCCAATCGCAATGAATTCCTGTTACCTTCTCCAGTTAAAATAATAATTATAAACCGTTTTTAGAAGAGCCACACTTAATTAATACAGTGTTAAGTTATCAGTATATCGGCACGCCAGTGTGGTGCTGTTGCTGCTATTATCTTTGCTTGTATTTATCACCTAGTAACATCAGCCATTAGGTGAGTTTAGCGAGGGGAGGGAAGGGGAGGAGAGGGGAGGGGAGGTTGTATCAGGGAGAAGTGGGGGAGGATGCGTTTGGGAGGTACTAAATGGTGGGGAGCGGCGGTGAGTAGCGGAGTACTGAAGGGAGGTGTTAGGGGAAGATGCTGGGGATCGTGGAAACGATACTGGGGCGGGTGCTAAGCAAGGTGGTAGGGAATATCCTGAAGGAGAGGTACTGGTGAGGGTGCTAGGGAATATCCTAGATGAGGGTACTAGTGAAAGTGCTAGGGAATATCCTGAAGGAGTGGTGCTGAGAGAACGCGAAAGACAGTGACGAAGAAGCTCCCGAGAAGTGCAGTATTGGCAACCAATCCTATTTCCTTTCATGTGTGTGTTTCTTAATAGTTGTTATTACTGTCATCTCTTACACGGCAACAATGGGCTAGTTACCCCATTTCTATGTATAATTTATGAAAGAAATTTTTTTTAATGTCTTCATATACTAACACTTTTCCGAAGGGAGAACCTGTCTCAAAAAGAAGTGTGTCAGTCTGGAAATTCGGTAACAGAGGAATTAGTACTGGATGATTCACACTGGCTAAGTCCTTTACATAATAATAATAATAATAATAATAATAATAATAATAATAATAATAATAATAATAATAATAATAAAATGTTGTTCTCAGAGTTTTTCCAGTGAAACTGGAAAATCTGTTGGGAAAGTTTCATTCTTATATTAATCTGGAAGAGATTTAAGTTAATAAATCATAGAACGCATGAAGCTTGGGAGGAAAGGAAATTAGGTTTGATCAATGGAAGAGCAGGAATAGATTTAATTCCTTTGATCAAGATCCTTTCACCAGTATCAAGGCTACCCCTTCCCCTTCTGAAGGGAGATGAATAGATAGATATCAGATTTAATGTTTCATTTTAGTTAGAAGCTGGAAATGTGGTGTGTGTGTGTGTACTCACCTATTTGTACTCATCTATTTGTGGTTGCAGGGGTCGAGTCACAGCTCCTGGCCCCGCCTCTTCACTGTGTGTGTGTGTGTGTGTGTGTGTGTGTGTGTGTGTGTGTGTGTGTGTGTGTGTGTGTGTGTGTGCGTGTGTGTGTGTGTGTTTGCGTGAGTGTGCGTGTGAGTGCAGTGACTGCGTTTGTGTAACTCTGACGCTAAAGCTTGCAGGAGACTAATCTTCACGAGCAAGCCCATTGCAGCGACGGCCGAAACAGTATCTCTTCCTCTGTTTATTATCCTTTCAACGGGATTACAAAACTGCGCCACTTTCGCGTATTGACGCCTATTGCCGCTCCTCTGGAAGGCACATAAGCACTTTGCATAAACATACAGTTGTATACATACGTGAACAAATACGTGGACAACTCTCGGAAAAAAAGTGCTTCAACGAGGAGCATTAACATCAAGTTATATATGGTAACACTATAGGTGAAAGTTTTCCACATTAGAGTCCAATTCATTGAACTGCTAGTGGAGGAGCAGGCGAGGCGGTGCGCTCCAAGCCACAGATAAATGCGGCCATGTAGCGCTAACTGTGGTCTGGCCGGATCGTATTCGTGTGCGATGACCATTTTCTGCTTCTTTTACGTGAATGTGAGAGCCCTTAAAAATAATAAGCAGAGGAGAGAGCAAGCAGGGAAGAGGCGGGATAGAGAGAGAGAGTAGTAAAGGAATATATTTATATATATATATATATATATATATATATATATATATATATATATATATATATATATATATATATATATATATATATATATATATATATACATATATATATATATATATATATATATATATATATATATATATATATATATATATATATATATATATATATATATATATATATATATTCTAGCAATAGTATTAAAATTATGTAAATATTTTAAATCTACTAGAGATTCTCAACAAGTAGTTCATTACCAATTGGAAGGAAGCTGTTATATATTTACACACGTCGATGCACAAGAAAAGGGAACACTGCAGGAGACCTGCCGGCAACATCAACAGGTCTTAATTTCGACATTCGAGAACTGTATAACAAAACGCCACATAAGTCACCCGTCTGTTTCTCTTACTTTCAATCTTCCCTGTATTTCAGCTCCTGCCTCCTTTTTCCTGTCTTTAAAACCATTAATCCTTCCTTCTACCTACTCATCCTGCCCCTTCTTTTCCAATCCTACCAACCCTTATTACTCATACATCCTTTTAACCTCTTTCCCACGTCCCCCTTGCTTGAAACCCTCTCCTCTCCCTTTTCTCCTTGTTTACCTTCTCGTTCTCTCTCTACAACCTTCCTCCTCCTCTCCCAGTAACCTCCAATGACACCGCTGCCACGCCTCAACACCCATCGTGACTGTGACATTCAGTGACTCTCTCACACTCTTCAACTCTACCTCTCCACCACCACAAACTCCAGACCCCTTAATGTTCCTGGTTGGCCCGTGACCCCAGGATCTTACCCTACCCCATCCACCTTCTCCTAGTAAATAAATAAGTTTATTTAGGCACAGGTTCACACAAATAGAGTTACACAAATTACCATACATAGTAACATTTTTTTGTAAATTACCAGAGTTAACTCGAGAAAGGTCAGACAAAGTGACTTCTTTCCATTGGGATCCTTAGGCTGAATACGTGTTGATAGCCTCAATACAGTACTGAAATCAGCCACCTCAGGCTGATTTCAACACTGTATGAGTTCCATCTTACGTGACGGAACATGACAGGGACACAAAATAAGCTTTTCTTTCTACTTTATAACCATTATATAGAAGTGGATGGCAGCACACTGCTGATGTATTTAATGTTGTTGAACCAAAAAAACTATCTTCCGCTCATCCCCTTTCTTATTTCCCCCCCCCTTTCTTTCCCTCGCTCCTTTCCCTGTCTCCTTTCCCTCTCTCTCTCTCTCTCTCTACCCCCTCCCCGTCCAATTCAAGTCATAAGATTTTGTTATACTTCCCTAACCTCTCCTACAGGTCTTTAATTCTCCTCTTGTAACTACTTCCACCAATTTTTCTTCTTTTTATGTTTCCCAATCCTTCTATTTCTTTCTTGCCTCTCTTCCTTAATTTCTTTCATTTGTTTCACCCATCTCGTTATTTCAACTCTCCCTTGTTGCTCTTAACAATCTTGCTCCATCTATCATGTTGAAAGTTGAAGGGAAATTTAACTCTCCAGCTTAATATTTTTCTCGTCTTCTGCTTTGCTTCTGCATTGCTCATTTACTGCACTCCATAACAAACATAATGTTAATTTTAACTGTAGTTGTTGTTGTGGGTGTTGTTATTTTTATCACTGCCACCACCTGTACAATATCCCTGCAAAAAAGAAAATCTTTGCCACAAATGCATATTGCACCTGCCACACACACACACACAGACACACACACACACACAGACACACACACACACACACACACACACACACACACACACACACACACACACACACACACACACACACACACACACACACACACACACATACACACACGACATGATGGAAGGGTTAGACTCAGAAGTGTCCCTGTTCGCAGATGATGTGAAGTTAATGAGGAGAATTAAATCAGATGAGGATCAGGCAGGACTTCAAAGAGACCTGGACAGACTGGACACCTGGTCCAGCAACTGGCTTCTCGAATTTAACCCAGCCAAATGCAAAGTCATGAAGATCGGGGAAGGGCACAGAAGACCGCAGACGGAGTATAGGCTAGGTGGCCAAAGACTGCAAACCTCACTCAAGGAGAAAGATCTTGGGGCGAGTATAACACCGAGCATGTCTCCGGAAGCACACATCAACCAGATAACTGCTGCAGCATATGGGCGCCTGGCAAACCTGAGAACAGCGTTCCGATACCTTAGTAAGGAATCGTTCAAGACACTGTACACCGTGTACGTCAGGCCCATACTGAAGTATGCAGCACCTGTTTGGAACCCGCACTTGATCAAGCACGTCAAGAAATTAGAGAAAGTGCAAAGGTTTGCGACAAGGTTGGTTCCAGAGCTGAGGGGAATGTCCTATGAAGAAAGGGTAAGGGAAATCGGCCTGACGACACTGGAGGACAGGAGGGTCAGGGGAGACATGATAACGATATACAAAATACTGCGCGGAATAGACAAGGTGGACAAAGACAGGATGTTCCAGGGAGGGGACACAGAAACAAGAGGTCACAATTGGAAGTTGAAGACTCAGATGAGTCAAAGGGATGTTAGGAAGTATTTCTTCAGTCGTAGAGTTGTCAGGCAGTGGAATAGCTTAGAAAGTGACGTAGTGGAGGCGGGAACCATACATAGTTTTCAGACGAGGTTTGATAAAGCTCATGGAGCAGGGAGAGAGAGAACCCAGTAGTAATCAGTGAAGAGGCGGTTCCAGGAGCTAAGACTCGACCCCTGCAACCGCAAATAGGTGAGTACAAATAGGTGAGTACACATACACACACACACACACACACACACACACACACACACACACACACACACACACACACACACACACACACACACACACACACACACACACACACACAAAGAAAATAGAGAAAGTGCAAAGGTTTGCGACAAGGTTAGTTCCAGAGCTAAGGGAAATGTCATACGAAGAAAGGTTAAGGGAAATCGGCCTGACGGCACTGGAGGACAGGAGGGTTAGGGGAGACATGATAACAACATACAAAATACTGCGTGGAATTAACAAGGTGGACAGAGACCAAATGCTCCAGAGAGGGGACACAGAAACAAGGGGCCACAATTGGAAGTTGAAGACCCAGATGAGTCAAAAGGATGTTAGGAAGTATTTCTTCAGTCATAGAGTAGTCAGGAAGTGGAATAGCCTAGCAGGTGAGGTAGTAGAGGCAGGAACCATACATAGCTTTAAGATGAGGTATGATAAAGCTCATGGAGCAGGAAGAGAGAGGTCCTAGTAGCACTCGGTGAAGAGACGGGGCCAGGAGCTGAGTCTCGACCCCTGGAATCACAATTAGGTGAGTACAATTAGGTGAGTACACACACACACTGCTGCCATTGAGAGGTCAGCGTACATAACTTTCTTCTAGCTTTTAACTATCGCTCATACTACCCACATGACTTGAGACTTGGGGCACACCTAATGCCCACTCTGTTTCTGTTTATCTGTTCACATTCTCTCTCTCTCTCTCTCTCTTTCTCTCACTCTCTCTTCTTCCCTTCTTTATTTTCTTCTTTATCATTATCTTCTTCTTCTTCTTCTTCTTCTTCTTCTTCTTCTTCTTCTTATTATTATTATTATTATTATTATTATTATTATTATTATTATTATTATTTATCCTCCTTCTCCTCCTCCTCCTCCTCCTCCTCCAAAAAATGAGGGTCATAGGCATTACGGGAAGGCAGGCAGATGGATTTTCGGGTTCAGAACACAAAAAGTAGTAGCAAACAGAGCAAAATCCAGCATCACCGAGATATAATGCTCAAGTTCCCCATGGTACTGGTATGGCACCTATGTTGTTTATCATCCTAATAGCACAGATATAAACACCCGTCACAGTTTTGAATTATCATTTGCAGATGACATTAAAATAAGCATAAAAGCCACTTCGGTAGAAGACACTGAAAAATTACAGGAAGATATAAGCAGTGTTGTCCAGTGGACAGTGGAGAACATGACATTCATTTCTGATAAGTTGCAGCTGCTTTGGTATGGAAAGAATAAATTTAAAAGTAACACTGTATACACAACTCAAGAGGATCGACAAATAGAACGAAAGGAATACGTGAAAGACTCGGGAATAATTATGTCAGCTGACCTTTTTTTCAAAGAACACAATAAGGCAAAAGTCACGATAGCAAGGAGGATTGTAGGGTGGCTAATGAGAACTTTCAAAACAAGAGAAATAATGTCGATGGTGACACTTTCAAATCGTTAATGCTTCCTTATTTGGAATATTGTTTGGTGTTGGCGGTCCCATTCAGGGCTGGAGAAATATCAGAGCTGGAACAAATTCCCGCATAGAGCCAGTAAAACGTTTAAACTACTGGGAACGCCTTAAATACGTATTCAATGGAGCGGAAGAGAGAGAGAGAGAGATATGATAATATATACCTGGAAAGTCCTCGAGGGCCTGGTCCTAAATCTGCACCTCCAACACCCATAATACTCACAACCACAACACTTACAACAGAAACAGCACCTCGAACACCTACAAAAACCACAGCACCTTCAACACATACTACAGCCACAGCACCTCCATACCTAAAATAGCCACATCACCTCCAACACTAAAACAGCCACAGCACCTAAAACACCTACAACAGCCACAGCACCTCCAACAGCTTCAACAGCCACAGCACCTCCAACACTAAAACAGCCACAGCAACTCCAACCCTAAAAAAAAACACAGCACGTCCAACAGAGAAAGGTGAATACACATCATGCAGACATCACAAACAAGCTCATCCACTAAAACGCCATTACAAGCAACATAATGTCGTTAAATAGAAGCAGAATATCCTTAACTGTGACTAATTAATTGTCCAAGTCAGCCAGAAACGTCGTTATAAGTTTCAGTCTTGTACGTGCGAGTTATTTATGCATTATTTCAGCCATGGTGCACTGCATTTTTTATTATTTAGGCAGAATACCATTAACGGGCAGCAAAATGTCAGTAAGAGTGATAGTATTTTGGTGCCGTTACCTGGCACCAGAATACCATTAACTGACAGAAGAATGAAAGTAACAGGCGGCAAAACGCCATTATCCAGCACCAGGATAGGATTATCTGTCGCCAGAATGCCATTAACTGGCATCAAAATACCATTAACTGGCAGAAGAATGCCATTATCTGGCACCAGAATCACTTTAAACGTCCAACACCAACACACATGTATCACATCAGTGACTCTGATACTCTCATAACAGCGAAATTATATTGGTGTTGACAGAGCTGATGATTGCAATGTTCAACACAAAAGACAGATAAAATAAGGTACTAACGAGCGACAATACGTACTCGTATATATTAGTGGCGAGAGAAACAAGGATCCATATATAGAGGGCGGTATCATACGTTTCAAGCATCCTAAACATTGGGTACCGGTAAACGGAGAGACCAATGAAAAGAAGCTTGATGTAAATATAAGCAGTGTAAGTGGACCTTTCTGGGAAGGGTAGAGACCACTGGATCAGTAGATGAATAAAACACTTGTGCAACACTTGGGTATCTTATTCATTTATTAGTTGGTTTTATAAACCGTTAATGTATACTATAACTGGACTACAGTGGGAAGGGTAGAGAACAAGACCACAGTGGGAGGGGTAGTTATGAACATCAAAATGGTATACAATACCGACAGGTTCCTGCCTACTTTCTGTATTCGTCTGAAGAAGCCTACTGTGTAGGCGAAACGTTTCGGAATAAAGTTGCCTAACTGTTGCCTATGTGTCTTACCTACCAGGGGTAGTTATCAAGACAACAGAGGGAAGGTTAGGGATCAAGAACATAGTGGGAAGGGTAGTTATTAAGACCACAGTGGAAAGGGTAGTTATCAAGACCACAGTGGGGAGGTTTGGAATCAAGAACATAGTGTGTGAAGGGTAGTTATTAAGACCACAGAGGAAAGGGTAGTTATCAAGATCACAGGAGGAAGGCTAAGAATGAAGACCTCAGTGGAGTGGGAAGGGATGAAGACCACAATGGAAAATGTAGATATCAAGACCACAGCAGAAAGGGTAAAGAAGAACACCAAAGTGGGAAGGATAGAAATCAAGACCATGCAAGCTACCACAGCTAGAAAACCTCTGTTTAAACAACCAATCCTTCAGACGTATATACAGTTCGTGTTAAAAATGAACACTTGAAATGTCACGATTATCCCTGCACTGCCAGACCTAAGATAACAGTTTAATTTCTCCTGTTGAGTTATCACACGTTAGGTTTTTTATATTAGGCTACAATAGCCTAATTTAACGAATCTAACGTTGCCGACAATTAAAAAGATATTAACATGTCTTAGCTATTTCGAGTGTGCAGAAAAGCAGAAACTGACAGCCCTAATTGGAAAATAGGTAGGTTTATGAGACTCTGTAGTGTAAAACAACAGGTGGGCGAATTCATGCAACAGATGGGAATAACAGATTCCAGGAAGAATAAAGCCAACTTGTGACCACAGTCTCTTATTTCAGATGCATTTATGTGAGGCTTTAAACCCTTGTCGGTTATTCAGCGAAAGGAATGTGGAGGGACCTCGATCCTCCGTCCGCTAATCATAGAGACAGACATGTGATCATTCAGATTTACCCTAGTGTGAACTCAGGTGTTGTTGGTCCTCCACGAACCACAGTTGAAGGTGACAGTTTGACCTTGAGATTAGAATGACGGAAACGTAGGCTAAAGTTCTCTCTTCCATTATGAGTGAATGGAAACCAGGAAATATTACTCAGGTATTTGAGACGAGAGACAGTCAGTGACTGTGCTCACAGCGATCGTTCCAAAATCTCATTAACTTGACTTAAATTACGGGTAAATAAATGAAGATCGTTGTCACGAACAAGACCGTAAAATTTCAGGAAGATAGTTACATAATAACAGGAAAACAAATGGATGCCACAAAAAAAGACCCTGTTAAACAACATGTCTATATAAATATATATATATATATATATATATATATATATATATATATATATATATATATATATATATATATATATGCAAAACAACCACTATGAAAGAGTAGTGAAATTCCACGTGCTTTCGTGATTACTCACATTATCAGTAGCCACGAGGGCGCTTGGAATTTCACTACTCTTTCATAGTGGTTGTTTTACATATTTTAAAATCACCTGTTTACTGTGATCTTATTGCATATATATATGATAGTTACCTTCTGTTCCCATAATGTAACTATCATATATAACACATAGTTGATCACTGTGGTTGTATCCAGTATTGTTTAAAAAGAAAGCTCGCTCTATCTCACATTCCTACATAGGCCTTTAATTATTACCTGTCATTATACAGTTTTGTTATACTCACACCTGCAGCAACCCCCGCTTGCTCTACTACCTCAACCCTCATTGGTTCAAACCCTCTTATATCAACGACTTTTTCTAATTCCATACTAACTTATAACGTTTCTTTATTATCCTCTTTGGTAATGCCCTCTTTCATAAAAATTATCCTCTTCCTTAAGTTTTTTTCCTTGCGTCTTTCGAAATTTTTCAGATGGCTTTCCTTTCTTTTCCCCCACCGTTATCTTAGCCTGTGCCCCACCTGTCCCCTTTGCCTAATCCTGCCACTGACAGTTTCCTTGAGTTTTCTTTACTGCCTTCTTATAACCACTTCTTCCTTGACTCACTTATCCTCCTTTCTCTTTTTCTTTCATTCCTCCCTAGCTTCCTTGATATCATGTCATTCTTATCCTTCCTCTCCTTACTATAACCCTTTCTTGGTTTCTAACCTTTTGTCTCCTGTTATATACTCCATATACTCTATGTTCTTCGTTCTTACATAGACCATCAGATTACAACAATCGTTCTTGTTAGGTAAAAGGACACAAGTGCAAGTATTGTGACATTTTATTGTCGCAACGTTTCGTTCTCCAGGAGGTTTATCAAGCCGTGTAACGGCTTGATAATGGCTTGATGAAGCTCCTGGAGAGCGGAACGTTGCCACATTAAAATGTCCATTAGTTGCCTTTGTGTCCTTTTACCTAACATACTGTCGGTAGTTCTCCCATCATTAATACAGCAATCGTTCTTCACTGCCGGCCTGCTTGTGATCGATCCTGAGATGTCACTCCTCTCTGAGCTCATTATACGACAGTGTGCCATTCTCACAGACATTAAAAGCCACAGTGCGAGACTGGCATTCATCACTGACTCGACGAGTTCAGAGAATCACAGAGAGCAACAATAACACCCTGCCGTAAACTTCTTTAAATTTACACTTACCCAGTCCAATAACAATCCAAAGAATTCAGTAAGTTGCATCACCGGTGACGATCTTTAAATTCGATCAAATGAGGCATTCACAAATTATCACTTGAAAACCAGCATATCAATTTTCTCTATTTCCTCAGTGAATTTGGTAGATTGGCACCTACACAGCCCAGGATCAGTTCGGAAATTTAGTCTGAGACCAGCGTTTATTAAAACTAGCCCAGAATCAAAGCGAACCTTCCTTTCAGCAAAGTTCACAATCACTGAAAGTTTCAAGCCAATCAGAAAAGCCATTCTCCAGTCATTACTTACATTCCAACGATTCCAACTTCATTAACTGTATCAATAAATTAGCACAGTTGCATCTACAGAACCTTTGTTTATTGGGTACGTTCCAGCCCACAAGATATTTTTGCCATTAAAGACTAATGTCCTTCAAAAAGAGACATTATCAAATTATTTCATGGGAAATAGAACTAGACCATTTTAAAAATATTATTGAAAAATTAACACCAACACTTCAACAGCAATCCCAGCTTCCCTCTGTGTATGATATACAAGTGTTAATATTTTTAAGCCGATCAGAAGCTTTCTTAAGTTATTTCGCGGTAGTAAAATCCGGTATGGTTTAAATAAAATGGCTAGAGAGCACCAGCACATCTATAGTTTCAGTACGAAGCTGATAGTATGAGGCATTCTTAGGTTTGAAAATCTTGAAGGAAGGAAAGAATTCAGGCATCCTGGACAGGTCGAGATATAAGGGCGAGTCTCCTTACACCCACTGCCCCTGTTCACCTTTAGTAAAAAGGTACCTGGGAGTCAGTCGATCGTTGTGGGTCGCATCCTGGGAAATAGTCAAGTACTTCTACAAACTACTGAGCAACTTGAATGTCTCTCAAATGACCTAATGATGCACTGTCTGTGCCCAAAGTACACGACAAACGAATATTGAGAGTAAAAAGACTAAATCTAAACCTAATCTAACCTAACCTCTCCAGGTATCCACTTACAGGCACCCCTTCGAAGATACCTAATATATATTTTTTAATGCAGTGGCCGTCTCCCACAGAGGCAGGGTGACCTAAAAAAACAAACGAAAGTTTTTTTTTTTTACATTTTGTAATTTATAAAGGAGAAAGGGTTACTAGCTCCTTGCTCCCGGCATTTTAGCCTCCTCTTCTTTTCCACTTCCGCATAGAGAAGATACCTAATACCTTAAATGCTAATTAGAGTTTTTCAACTTCATTCCATTAATTGCTTTCATATAAGTAAAAAAAACTTAGTGTACAGGTCAATCCAAACTACTAATTTCCAAAATAAATACTTTACTTATAATCCAAATTATCTGCCAGTTCAGGTTAATGATTACTAATCCACATAATTAGGTGCTATTACAAATGTAATTAATTACAATAATTGCAAATCCAAATTAATTAACACCAACACAAATAAATAATTGTCAACCCAGTTTATTATTTCTGAATCGTATATATTTTTTAATTGCATCCTTTACAGTTTTATTGTTTTTAGCGTAACTACGTTGTACGTTGACACTCGGATAAACCAAGTTATCTTTATTCAAAAGGTCGATTATCAGCTATAAGTTATCGAAGCAAAAATACAGATGCATGTTACATAGGACACTCATCTAGAATTCGGTACAGGTTTGTTATTACTGGTTGCGGCTTCATACAGTAATCGCCTCTCATACAATTGTTTAATATTCTGTGACATGACGCTTAATGGGGTTCGATGTACCCATGAGTGACGTTTAGGGTATGAGATGATTTAAATGGCCATTGAGCATGCTTCCAATGGCCTGTTGTGACATCTCCTGTGGCTGATCTCTGCCCTCGACACCGTGGTTGCTACTTCTCTGTCTTCGTTTGTCTTACTTTCTCTCGTTGTGTCTTAATCTCCTTTATTTTCTGTCTTCTCGCTAGTTTCTTTTTTTATTTTTGGTCGATTTATTGTATACATTTTTCTTTGCCTAGCTAGTTTCTTTCCCACTAGGCGGCTCATATTTCTTTTTGATTGCGTCGTATGTTTGACTTTAAGGGTTATACAGAAAGTAAGTTTGTGTTAAGTGCTAGTTTTCTTTCTCCTTATTTCAAAGCTTCGTTCTTGCAATATCTTCTTTGTTAGGTAAAGAGACACATGTACTGCTAATGAGACAATTTATTGTGGCAACGTTTTGCTCTCCAGAAGCAACTGGAGAGTAAAATGTTCCCACAATAAAATGTAGCATCAGTTGCACATGTGACCTTTTAGGTAATTCAACCAACATTATTACAACATCTTTGTTTCTGCGTTATTTTCTTAGGCTAGTACTTTATTTAACATTAAGAAACATTTATAGAGGGTTTCAAGGTAAAGTTCAAGGCGTCACTGGGCTACTGCTTTCTTGAACTGATTATATTGAAAAGTTTTTATTGCTCGTAATTCAGGGAATGAATGAATAAAGTTCCACGTCGATAATTCAAACTTTAACCTACAGTAGCGTAACTCTTACCACGTTATAATTGAAGGAGACATTAATCATGACCTTTATTGATGAGCTCCTTCATTTTATGGATTAAAAACATGCATATATATTAATTCGCACCTCTGATTCTTCTGTAGATTCATTCATTCATTCATCTGCTTCTGCTCTTGGCCCATTCATTTATACCACCAACTCATCCCTCTGTCCATTCATTCATACCTCTGGCTGTCCGCTCCATCCATTCATTCATTCCTATGGCTCTACACTTCATCCATTTATCCATGACTCTGGCTCTTTACTCCATACAATCATGACTGACCTACCAGAATACAGTTACTTGCCTGAGGGACCGAGAATCTCCTACCAAGGCTGACGGACGGTTCACGTCAAAGCTACTTGACTTCTTAAGGAGTTACAGTCGCCTGCGTTCGACTGCAGAAGACTGTTGTGCAGGAGCAATAACAGACGATGATATGATGAGACTACATTCATCACGAGCAATGTCCTAACAGGTTTTTATCAGTCACTGACTGATCGGTGACGTAGAAATGGGGGGATGGGAGGTAATGTTGATTGTCCTTTGACAGAGGACCCAGTGATTCCATCCCTGGGGATGACGTAATCCCTATTGCACAATTTGCAAAACAAAATGCAAAGCAAAACAGGAAGCACATCATGAAACAACAAAAGGATGGAATAACAAAAAGTGTGGGGAAAAAAAATAATGGGCTGGTTAATTTGACTTAAAGCCTATGGACACACGAGGGTCATTAAGGCCTCTTAAGGCCTCTTCAACACCAGAGAAGGATACTTGATTCCCAAATATGGGTTTGATAAGCGTGTATACACTGAGGTATATTCACTGAGCTATATACTATGTTATACCTCAACGCAAATACATTAGTATACATACTGTGTATTAAACAGAATATATACAAAGAGAGGAATAAAAAATAATGAACAAAAAACATAAATTGTACAGAACAAAATGTACTGAACAAAATTATAAAAGAAGAAATCTACATAACAAAAAAGTACTGAAAAAAGGCATGGAACAAAACGTAAAAAAATACGTAACAAAAATACTGAAAATACTGAAAAAAGTATAAAACAAAACGTAAAAAAAAAAAATTACGGAACAAAAAATAAGTACTGAAAAAAATATGGAACAAAACGTAAAAAAATACGCATGTAACAAAAAAAAAAAAAAAAAAAACTGAAAAAAGTGTTGAACAAAACGTTAAAAAAAGAAACGTACATAACAAAAGAAAAATGATAAAAATATGGAACAAAACGTGAAAAATGTAATGTACATAACATAAAAACTTGGAATAACTAACAAAAAAGGCACAATATTGTGACTGGAGCGATACACAAATAACCCGCACAAAGAAGAGAGGAGCTTACGACGACGTTTCGGTCTGACTTGGACCATTTACAAGGTCACAGTGTGACTTTGTATATGGTCCAAGTCGGATCGAAACGTCGTCGTAAGCTCCTCTTTTCTATGTGCGGGTTATTTGTATCTAAAAGCTTGGAACAAAAAACGAAAAAAAAAAACCCGCATGTAACAAAAAAAAAAACACTGAAAAAAAGTGTTGAACAAAATATAAAAACAAAGAAAGTACGTAACAAAAAAAAAAAGGCACTGAAAAAAAAGTATGGAACAAACGGGCGATCAACACAACTCTTGAGATCACGGAGAAAGTCCCTTTAAACGCCCAGTGCTGCTGTAATGTCTTTAATGACATTCTCCCAGCACGAACATGGAAGCTTAGAACACACCAAGCTTTGGGGTGTGTTCGTATGTTCGCTACTCGTGTTATTATTACTGTTATTATTATTGGTATGCTTGGCACCTGTGAATTACGGAGGTGTTGAAGGTGGCATGCTGGGTACCTGAGTAAATGTTGGAATTGGTAATATGCTGGGTACCTGTGATGCAATTTATTATGCTGTTACTGCTTGTATTTTTGTCTTATAATTGCTGGCAAGTTGTTACCAGTGTGAGTAATTGCTTTAATTATCATTATTATGGCGTTTATATTTACACAAAAAATTATGGAACGAAACTACACCAAATATATGTGTATTAATAGTCATATAGATGTAATCATATAGATGCATATTAATAAATATATAGAAGTAATTAATTATCTTTAATATAATTAAATTGATATAATACTGTAGATACTATTATAAGAAATTCATCATGTTTTTTTAAATGTGGTGTTAAAACCTACCTGGGGTAAGCCAGTTGATGCTCAGCTACCGAGCGAATCATCACCTGATAAAGACCTAAGCATTATTTCCTGACTAATATTCCTCTATCACACATAAATATTTAACTATGAAAGTCTCAGTACAGAGTCTACAACACAAAAGCGGAAATTTAGGCAGACAATCGACTGGATATACCATATAGCAGCCTTGAGGTTATATCGTTGCTGCAAGCTTCGCCGGGCCCATTCACCTCTATGTACTCGACCTGTCAAAAGATATTGGGTTGCACTACGAGGAATCCGTTTAAGAGAACGCAGCCCAATCGGCCGTAACACATCACGGTCCTTTATAGTTTGGCAAGTCGCCACTTACTTCTTTAATCTTAAGGGAATTTATTTTCTTTGAGGACTACAGGGAGCAACTCCTCGTGAGTAGGAAGCCTATGGCCCTGGAAACTATCTCTTTGCCTTCCACTTCCTCCCTAGGAGAAAGAGTGGCAGCACCAGTCGACTTTTGCGTGCTACTTAAGGACAACACTCCTTCAGTAAATAGTTTAAAAAAAAAATCGAAGCTGGTAAAGGTCTCTTCATGTGAGGAATTGAAAGAATCCTTTTATTCCACGGATGAAGCCTGATTATCTCATATTTCACAGGCGTTGCATAATAATAATAATAATAATAATAATAATAATAATAATAATAATAATAATAATAGTCTCAAACAAGTAGAGTCTGAAAACACTATGTACATAAATTAAATCTTTGGCTGACAGAAGGCTCCAACTTCACCCATTATCTCTTACTATGTGTTGACTAATATTACCTACCCGTAGATTAATTCTACAGCAAAGACATTACTAGAGCCTAGCTTTAAAATGAGAGAGAGATAAACAGATAGAAAGAGAAAGGAAAAGCATAACAGAAAAGAAATGAGTGAGAGAGAGAGAGAGAGAGAGAGAGAGAGAGAGAGAGAGAGAGAGAGAGAGAGAGAGAGAGAGAGAGAGAGAGAGAGAGAGAGAGAGAGAGAGAGAGAGAGAGAGAGAGAGAGAGAGAGAGAGCAGCCTGTAATAGGAGAGAGAAGCACTCATCCTGGATTTTGCGAGTGTCCGGAGTTCTGCATTTTAATGTGACATTTACGTGAGACATTATGGAGAGAGACTTTCCTGAAGCAAGTGGAGACCTCTTACATATAAGTTAACTCTACGTGAAAATGTAGCGTTAGAGTAATCTAATGCTGTTTATTATTATTATTATTATTATTATTATTATTATTATTATTATTATTATTATTATTTTTTTATTTTTATTATTATTATTTTTATTATTATTTTTATTATTAGTAGTAGCAGTAGTAGAAGCAATAGTAGAAGTAGTAATAATAGAAGTAGTAATAGTAGTAGTATTAGTCGTGTCGTGTTGCTTTTGCTTTCATTTTGTTTTGTTTTTGTGTTTTTGTTATTTTTTGTTGTTGTTGCTTTTTTGTTTGTATTCTTATTTTTCGTTGTTGCTTCTTTTATTGAACAGTCTGGTCTTTTAAGCAATTTAAAACCAATGGAAGCTGGATGATGCAATTCCCATTCATCAGCTGATGCAAGGATGGCGGAGCCTCGTCGTAATTTGAATTTCAAGTAAAGAAATATATGATACATGTAAAATGTCTTGACAGTTCCTTACTTGTCTTTAAAAAAACAGTCTGAAACACGCTTTTAACAACACGCCAGCAATGAAGAAGACCAAGAGCTCTTCCACTGGGTGGTAAATTTGCGTGACCTTTTCTCAAGGATGAGAGTATTTTAAACACTCAAAATGTCGTAAGGGTTCGATGGTGATAGATTTGGAGAATGAATACACTCGATGGATGTCTAGGTAGTATATATTAATATGATATGAGTAGCGCCAGAGCCTGACTTCACTCTACTATGTCTTGAGTTCAACTGTCTGCCCAGTGCCCGGAGGGCACGGAGAGCTCGTGACATCATGCTAGGTCAGTAGTGAGTCACTAACGGTCGGTGAATCACTAACGGTCTTAATGTAAGGATGAGGTGACTGTAACGGTTACTGGTATGGTAGCTGGACAGGGAAGCTTGTATAACATAGCTGGAAATAACTACACAAGTATATCACATAGGGACTCAGTAACACTACTGACAAAAATTCTCAGGATATTCTTTATTAACCATTGTCTGGTCATCGTATATTCATCACCCACGCTGATAGACTGCTAACGGGTACATTAATAATAGCTATAAATTTTCCTTACATAGATTTCAGTTGAACGATGCACCAGCTAAACTACAGTAACATTTCTATTTTCCTCCGGAAAGGCAATGCTGCGAGTAGGGATATTGATTCCCACAGCGTTTAAAAGTGGACACAGCAGATACCCTGAGGTCAGTCTGTCCACTACCCACAACAGTCTCCCATTTACGTGGCGTTCAGTACCACTTTTTGCACACTTCCCCTTTTTCTAAATATTATTTTCTTTTTTCATAAATTAGATTAGATAAATTTAGCTAAGTTTACGCCACGTTAAGTTTGCTTAGATTACACAAATATATAAAAATACGTATTTATCCACAGAACACAATTTAGAAAAACCGATACACAAATCAATGAAAATACGTCTTTACCCACAGCATCGATACCATGCCTAACCCTTCTAGGGTAGGGTAGGTGCCTGAGCCCGAGCCTTTAGCTCATAAGACTGTCATTCCCATTTGCCCCCTTGGTGTGGGGATGGCAGACCAGAGAGGCCTAGCTTGTGGCTAGGCCTGGGGACAGTTGGTCCCAAAGATGAGGAGGTACTTGTGCCTTCTCCCATGGGAGACTTAGGTCTCAGACACTCCCTAAAGAGGGAGCCAAGGCCGGGCCACCACTTGGAAAAGGCCCGGGCCGGGAGAATACCGGCTAATCTTTAAATTAATAAATTATCCACAGAAAAACAAATTAAAAAAAAAAGCAGCGATACTTCTGGCGACGGGGAAACTGAGGAGGTAAAAATGAATAAGTTCAAACGTGAAATTGTATCACATCCGGTGAGAGAATGTGCTGACGCAGGACAACGGCGTGACCTAAACAGCAATCTATCCCAGGACAACAGTGTTACCTAAACAGCAGTCTGACACTAGCGTGTCCGCTATAGGAATTATCTTGAGTTATCATAAAACAAACATTGGTTTCACCCCCCCCCTTCCCCGACAGGTTATTTATCGCTACAAACTATATTTCATGCCAATAATGTAAGAGGAGTTAGTGGAGACTGGAAAGAAAGATTTCGTTTTTCTGCTAGACTTTCTTCAGCTATTCTGTCTAAGCAGCCTTGAGGGGGGCAGCAGCAGCAGCAGCAGCAGCAGGAGCTGCAGCAGCAGGAGCAGCAGCAGCAGGAACAGGAGCAGGAGCAGCAGCAGCAGCAGCAGCAGCAGCAGCAGCAGCAGCAGCAGCAGCAGCAGCAGCAGTCAGCAGCAGCAGCAGCAGCAGGAGCAACAGCAGCAGCAGCAGTAATCAGCAGCAGCAGCAGCAGGAGCAGCAGCAGCAGCAGCAGCAGCAGCAGCAGCAGCAGCAGCAGCAGCAGCAGCAGCAGCAGTAGTCAGCAGCAGTAGTCAGCAGCAGTAGTCAGCAGCAGCAGCAGCAGCAGCAGCAGCAGCAGCAGCAGCAGATGCTGCTGCTGCTGCTGCTGCTGGGCAGTAGTTCAGTTTTCTCAGACAACATTAACACAATCAGTTAGTCTCTTGTTATTTAGCATTCATGTATCCCTATATCCTCTTCTTTCTTCTATTCTCTCTCTTTTCCCAGTGTCATATATAACAGCACTAATCCATGGCTGGTTCTCGTCCGTTGACTTTTGGATAATCCTTAACATTTCTCCCCGGCTATTATATCGTCTCTTCTTCTCGGTTACAAACGATCCTACCCGCTTATCCGAACATCTTTACCACTGAGGGGGGTTACCTCAATCTTTCCCTCTTATCCGGACATCCGTAGCACCGAGGCAGTTACTTCAATCCTTCCCTCTTATCCGAACATCCGTACCACCGTGAAAATTTGTAGGTCTCGAATATGCCTGTTGCTTTGTCTTTTCATATTGAAGACCTACTAATCGATACCATCTTTCTCTTCCAGGACCTTAGTCTTTCTAGGGACCTTAGGTTTCTAGGGTCCTTAGTCTTTCCGGGGTCCTTAGTCTTTCTAGGGACCTTAGTCTTTCTAGGGACCTTAGTTTTTCAGGGGACTTTAGTCTTTTTTCCGGGGACCCTAATTAATTTTAAACGTTTTATTCCCATGAGAAAATCTCATCAGTACAGCTCCACTAAGTCGATGAACCTACTTATCTGAATACCTATTTACTCGTTAAACTCACCTATCCAGGAAGTCCATTTTTCCGATAAATCTACTCACTCAGTAAACCCACTTACACAATAAACCCACTTTCTCAAAAAACCCACTTACTCAATAAACCATCTTAATAAACCCACTTAATAAACCCACTTACTCAATAAACTCACTTAATAAATTCACCTACACAATAAACCCACTTACTCAATAAACCCACTTACACAATAAACTCATTTACTCAATAAACCCACTTGCACAATAACCCACTTACTCAATAAATCCACTTACTCAATAAATCCACTTACTCAATAAATCCACTTACTCAATAAACCCACTTAATAAATCCACATACTCAATAAACCCACTTACTCAATAAATCCACTTACACAATAAACTCACTTACTCAATAAATCCACTTACACAATAAACTCACTTACTCAATAAACCCACTTACACAATAAACCCACTTACTCAATAGACCCACTTACTCAATAAATCCACTTACATAATAAACCCACTTACTCAATAAACCCACTTACTCAATGAATCCGCTTATTCAATAAATCCGCTTATTCAATAAACCCCACTTACAAATATATCCGCTTACACAATAAACCCACTTACTCAATAAACCCACTTACTCAATAAACCCACTTACTCAATAAACCCACTTACTCAATAAACTCACTTATCCGAGTGCTCGTCCTATCCGACGAACTCATTTACTCAACATAATCTACTCGACCCTCCTATTCGCAGTTTGGACATCTTCACTGTCTCTATGAGGACCAGTTATTGGTATACAAAATTTATCTGGCAGGCTGTTCTATCCGATAAACCCGGCTTTCCCTATAACCCGTTTATCCGACACACAAATCCGTTTACCCGACAGCTACTCAATCATAATTACGCCATAAATTACGAGGACAAATCCCGCGTAATGCCGGAGACAGTCACTTATTTCATCTTTGACCTAAAATGAACTGTGTTATTCTCTTTGATACCAGCACGCACGCAAGCGTGCGCACACGCTCGTTCACACGCAAACATGCAATAGCAGGCAGGCGTATACACACATACACACACACACTCACACACACACATACTCTTTCTCTCTCTCTCTCTCTCTCTCTGTTTCCTTCTTGAAGCAGAGAGCGAGTGGACCTTAGCAACTAGCAAAGTGGCGGGAGCCAGGAGCTGTGACTCGGCCTCTGCAACCACATATAAGTGAGTTCACACACACATACACACTTTCCTATCTCAAATGAATGCTCTCTTCCTCACCCCTCCCACCTCACTTCACCCTCTCACGCTTGCATCTCTTTATTCTCGTTACTCTTTATCTTCCTTCAGGTATCCTGGCAATACATGTAAGTATCCTAGCTCAAAGACCATAGCTCCAGAAACAACTATTTATAGGTCCATGTAGCTTCAGCTCCAACTACCTTGTAGTCCCAGAAGCTCAAAGACCATCTAACCTGAGGATCATCGAACTCGAGGATCATCTTTCTCGAGGTCCAAGAAGCTTGAGATACAGTTTATTTGAAGTCCATTTAGTTGGTGTACCTCAAGGTGCAATTAGTCTGAGAGCCAACGAGAACGAGAACAAATAACCTCAAGGACGAACGAGACTTAGACCTCGAGCTAGGCCAGCAGCAAAGTTGTCTTCAGCTAAAGTCTCGAGGGACGGATGATGACCAAGTGGGGTACCTGAAGAGCAGGACTCACTTTTTGCCCAGGAATCAGTTTATGTGAGGAAAGCCCTTGGTACTGGTCAAAATATTACATGGGATGTTACATGGTTTCTTTTGCTTGCTTGGGCTCCTTGAACTTGTAAAGCAGCAAACAACAGCCCTTGAACTATCGCAAAAAAAAAGCGACCATGATAGTACCAAAGGAAAAAAACACTATATCTATTATTATAATTCTGTTTTTTTTCTCGTAGAAGTCATGCAATACCTGATGAAGGGTAGAGCAGTTCCGATTTCTTGGATTAAGAGCCCTTCAGTGGCATTAAGGCGCACACTTGAAGGGACCCAGGACCTCTCTCAGACCTCAGTAATCTTAACTGTGCGTTAAAAGGCTTATAAGAGCAAATCCGGCCTTGTATGATGTGGCACCAACACCTCGTACTTAGACCGACACTGTAATGGTTGCCGTAATGGCCAATATAACAGTAATTTGGTAGCTCAGTTGTAACCTTAATGGCAATGGACTCCCCTAATGTGGGCTGTTGTCTTGTGGCCTGAGAACACTCATTATGGCTGAGTGATTTGTACTGTTGTCTCATTGCTGGTGCAAGGCTAAGTGATGACAAAAACTGCATTTGTTTCTGTCTGCCTGTTTGTCTGTCTCTGTGTCTGTCTGTCTGTCTGTCTGTCTGTCTGTCTCTCTCTCTCTCTCTCTCTCTCTCTCTCTCTCTCTCTCTCTCTCTCTCTCTCTCTATCTATCTATCTATCTATCTATCTCTCTTCCCTGACGTCAGCTGACACAAGAGTTGTTGTTAGACTTGTGTATCACCAGAGAGTAGTCATTTTGGTCTTCTTTATAAAATTAGCATAAATTAAGGTGCGGCCTTTAGCTCCCCTTTATAAGATAATTACCTCCAGAGTCCACATGATCTCATTACCTATATAGATCACATGTAAACTAAATAGAAAAATTACATTAATAATGCACATATTGCTCAATAAACGGCATTTTAGCGTATGAAATTTACGAATATGGACAAAAACTGGATATGTAAAATATATTCACGGATAAGAGTTATTCGTGTACAATGTATTATTTCATGAATACAAATTCTTAAATATAGACATAAACTCGCCATCAATGTCCAATTTACTGGGGAAAGTAATGCATAATCTTTATATTTAATGGGGGTCAGACAAGAACTTGGCTGAGAAATACATCGACCAATACTAAACAAAAAAGTAGAATGGACTCTATACCATAAAGAGGAGAATGCACCGTATCATCGACTTCATAATGTCTTTATTTACCTGGGAGTACCAGTGGTCACATATTACCACGGGAGTGGGTGTCCCCGGGGGCTACGCCGCCGCCGCTGCTGCCGCAGCCGCCGCCGCCACCCAGACATGCCCGAATTAAGACATTACCGATGGGGCAAAGTACTAACATCCCGTGTGAGTTGTGGCCGTGTTCTTCCCACGCACTCAGGCAGCTCCTCGCGGAGGGGCTGAGTCGGGGAAGGGGGAGCTCCTTGTGGTGGTGGCTGCGGCTGAGTGATCGTCAGCAGCGTCATTGTGGTTGTCATCTTCAATGTCATCTGTACCTCAGCGTTATTGTCGTTTTCATCTTCAATGTCAACTGTTTTCTAGCATCTTCAGCGTCACTGTCGTTTTCATCTTCAATGTCGTCTGTTTCTTCAGCGTCATTGTCGTTTTCATCTTCAATGTCAACTGTTTTTTAGCATCTTCAGCGGCATTGTCGTTTCCAGTGTCATGGTCGCGATCACACCCATCTCTTTCCCTCTTTTCCCTCCTTCCTCCTATTTTGCCTCCTCCTCGTCCTCCTCCTCCACCTTGCCACCGTCCTTTTCCACCTCACCCTCCTTCACTTCATTCTCCTTCTCTTCCCACCTCCCTCGTCAAAGAAGGATGTAAGGCAACAAAATAGTCAATACCCCAGCGCGAGTTTTCAGTATCTCATCGCTGGCTTCACCACCTGTTACCCACCTGTTCCGTGAACCAGCTGGTCTACCTGTACCATGGACCAGCCGCATTGCCTGTCACGTGGACCAACTGCCCAATGGGCTGGCTACTTAGTCCAGCTAGACAGGAACACACGGTGCCTTCCAGCAGTCACGTTACTCTATCAAAAGCCTGGCGAAGATCTGCCCTATAACCATTCATGCTTCCCTATAAACATCCCGTTCCCTGAGACCTCATACAGGAAGAATTCCAGATTCCTGAATCCTTATACAGGAAGGCTTCCTGATCTCCGAATCCTTGTATAGGAAGGCCTCCAGTTTCTTAAATCCCCATACAGGAAGGCTTTCTGCTCCCTGAATCCATATACAGGGGCTTCCAGTTCCCTGAATCTCTGAGCAAGAAGGCTTCCTTTCCCCTGAATCCCTATACAAGAAGGCTTCCTGTTCCCAGATTCCCTATATTGGATGACTTCCAGTTCCCTGAATCCCTATACAGAAAAGTTTACAGTTCCTTGAATCCTTATACAGGAAATTTGCGAGTTCCCTGAGTCCCTATGCAGGAATGCTTCCAATTCCCTGAATACCTATACAGAAAAGTTTCCAGTTCCATGAATCCCTATACAGGAAAGTTTCCAGTTCCACGAGCCTTCACACAGAGAGGTTTGCTCCTCTGAATCCTCTACTTACCCCCTTCCCTTCTCTTCCCCTCACCCCATCTACCTCTCCTCTCCGAAAAAAAAATTAGTGTCATCTAGAATTATCACCACACGACCTTGGGGCCCTAGTCAACACCCAGTCATGAGGATCCAGTTGGACTACTGGAGTACTAGAATCCCCTCCCCCCTTCATACCTCTCTCACTCACCCCTCCCTCATCCCCTCCCTCTCCGCCCACACCCTTCGTGACAAAGCGCATAAGAAATCGGTTTCGGGTGAAGTGTGTAATTTTCTCTTCAGAGCATTATATATTGTCTAATGACCACAAATGGCTGCAAATTGGGCTTGTTCTGTCGCCTTCCATTGGTTGGCTCTTGCATTACGGGCAGCGAGGCAGAGGCTGGCGGAAGTGGGCGTGGCACCGAGATTTACTGCCCCCGCTGGGTCAATGCCAACCCTCAGATGACCCCCAACCCCTCTCCACTTCTCCCCTCTTTATCCCTTCCCCTTCACCTCCTCTTACCCCTACTGTATCCTGCTCCAGGTGCCTTAAAACTACTCTCAATCTCCTTCCTAAACATCTCAGTTCCTACAATCCACCTTGGCTCTGGACCTTCTCCTTCCTTCACGAATGCCCTACTTCCAGTGACCTAACCCCACTCTAAACCTTCCCTTTCAAGTCCCTCTGTTCTCCCAGTTCCCTAACCTCATTCTTCCCGTCTCTATCCCGTGACACAAACCGGGATTATAGCCTTATAGTCCTGTTATTGTTGGTGTTTTTGTTGTTGTTGCTGTGTTTTGCTTTTTTTTTTGTTTTGTTTTAGTTTTTAACTTTATCTGTATTTTTTTTTTGTTTGATTTCGATTTGTTGTTTTTGATTTTTTGTTTTTCTTGCTACTCGTTTTTCTTGTTATTTTGCTTTTGCTTTTGTCATCATCATCATCATCATCATCATCATCATGTCATAGACTTTTAAAAACCCATTACTCACACCTTTGAAAGAGTTTCAATTACCATTTTACAACCATAGACAACTTTTACTCTTCCACTTACCTTTTTCTCCGTCTACTTTGTTTCACCTCGTCTTTCATATGCAGATCTGCCGACATGTTCACTCCCAAATATCCTCTGTGGTAATAACACAGAAACTGTGTTATTACCACCTTGTTCTTATTTAATGTTCGCTTTTAATTACCAAACTCGTCCACCAATCTTTGGAACTTCTTTTCAGAATCTCTTATCGACTTAAAAAAAAACTGTCATCAGCATAGAGGAGAACTAACAACTCTCACTTTTTATTACATTCACGATCCTTCAAGCTCTAGCATTAACTTCTTGTACAACTTCATTTGCAAATATATTAAATAACTCTAGTTATTACATATCGCAGTTTAAGGTTTGCTATACTGGACGATTATCCTTTTGTCTTTTATATAACCTAGCCTTATTGTCATTCTCCTTTTAAAAACTCTTAACTGCGTTTAATGGTGTACACCTTGTTCTATACGTTTGCAACATCTATTTCCTCTACATGTATTGCTTGTTGGAGAAGAGTTCTAATGCAATTTTCCTAGAAAATTTTAACGGAAATACTATAAGAACAAGTGCAGGGCCATTCATTTCAGTATTTCGAACTCTGTTTGACTAAACATTTGTAATGTTTTCTTCAAATAGCCGTAAATTTTGACGACGTGTGAGGAAAAGGTGATTTTAAGGGCAAATACAGATTCCTCTGTATTTCTTTGAAGATAACTAAAGCATAATGATTTGTAACATAATAATTTAATAATCATGATTATGTTTGTCAGGAGCTGTTACAGATATTTAAACATAAACGATGTTTACAAATATTCATACCATGGTGTAAGCAAAAATAAAAAAAAATGCAGTTTGAAGAATGAACATTCCAGTGTCAACCTTAGCATCCATCAATAAGATCAATGCAAGATGAGTGGTTCTCTACCTGTGTGTCACAGACCTCGGGGTCTGCAACGCACAGGAGCAACAAGTGTTGCTCCACAAGCTAGTGCTTGATTTCCTCTGCTTCCCATCAATATTGATCCCCGGCAAAACCTGTGGGGGGCTTTGAAATACTTTTTCCGAGATTGAAAAAGCAGGTCTTCGTACTCGAAAAGGTTGACAGAAACTGTTCTTTAGAAACGGTTGTTACCCTGCCAGGAAAAGAAGGTAGGCATATTTCCTAAATGTATGGTCAGAAAAGAAGTTCTTGGGACTACCGTACATCTATAAGAACCTCTGGAATCAATTAGGATTCATTAAAGTCAATCAACCTAACAGGCTACAAGAGTTTGGTCCCCTCAAGGAAGGTTCCTTGATGTTGGTGAGGGGCTCTTGATTTAGGGAATTGGATCTGTGCTCCAGTTCCCCAAATTAAGCCTGAATGCCTTCCACATCCCCCCCCCCAGGCGCTGTATAATCCTCCGGGTTTAGCGCTTCCCCTTTGATTATAATAATAATAATAACAAGAGTTTGGTTTTAATTGCATAACACCCAGAGGATTCCTCCCGGAGAAACGCTGCACAAAATAGGCTTGAATTCTCACGTCTATTTGGAATAATGCATTGTGGTCGGATGAATAAAAAATTAAACCGTTTGGACTCGCACACCGCCTGTATAACCGCAATAAACAACGTGAGATGTTTGTTGAGAAGACTGTCATCTCAACAGTGAAGCATAGAGGCCAGTCTTATTTACTTTAAAGGCGCTCTTTCATCTATATGTCCTGGCACAAAGTGCACTCTCAGATGGTCTATGACCTAATGTGATAAACACATGTGACTTGACCGTAGATGCATCATCCGTCCTACTGCTTTGACTCTTCTACCGGCTTTTGCCTGCAGGTTGAAGGTCGGTAGAAGGGTGGGGTCATGGAGACCCACTGGGGTGAATGTATGGCTATTTTGGTAATATTTTGTAATGTGTGAAGGCAGGTTTTTGTCTTGTTACAGGAGTTTATTTTTATAAAGATGAGTTTATCTGTTCTTCTTGTTCATCAACTAGTTTAGCGCTTTTCTAAACTAACAAACTTGGCCCTAGGTTGGAGTATTTTTTCGTAATATATATATATATATATATATATATATATATATATATATATATATATATATATATATATATATATATATATATATATATATATATATATATATATATTACTAGCAGAACTGCTGCTTGGTCAGCACTCGATCCTGCGTTCCCATGCCCAACCCTGTGTGAAATGAACAAAGTACGCATCACTCTATCTAATGGGCCACCATGGTGGTAGTAGGTTGGTAGACAGCAACCACCCAGAGAGGTACTACAGTCCTGTCAAGTCAGTGTAAAACGGAAGACTGTAATTGTTTTACATGAGGGTAGGATTGCTAGTGTTTTTTTTTCTGTCTCATAAACATGCAAGGTTTCAGGTACGTCTTGCTACTTCTTCTTACACTTAGGTCACACTACACATGTACTAGCATATATATTCACACCCCTCTGGGTTTTCATCTATTTTTTACTAGTTATTGTTTTGTTTATTTACGCTTATCTCCATTGGGAAGTGGAACAGAATTCTTCCTCCGTAAGCCATGCTTGTTGTAAGAGGCGACTAAAATCCCGGGAGCAAGGGGCTAGTAACCCCCTTCTCCTGTATACATTACTAAATTTAAAAGAAACTTTCGTTTTTCTTTTTGGGCCACCCTGCCTCGGTGAGATACAGCCGGTTTGTTGAAAGAAGATATATATATATATATATATATATATATATATATATATATATATATATATATATATATATATATAGATATTATTAGTATTTTTTTATTATCACACTGGCCGATTCCCACCAAGGCAGGGTGGCCCGAAGAAGAAAAACTTTCACCATCATTCACTCCATCACTGTCTTGCCAGAAAGGTGCTTTACACTACAGTTTTTAAACTGCAACATTAACACCCCTCCTTCAGAGTGCAGGCACTGTACTTCCCATCTCCAGGACTCAAGTCCGGCCTGCCGGTTTCCCTGAACCCCTTCATAAATGTTACTTTGCTCACACTCCAACAGCACGTCAAGTATTAAAAACCATTTGTCTCCATTCACTCCTATCGAACACGCTCACGCATGCCTGCTGGAAGTCCAAGCCCCTCGCACACAAAACCTCCTTTACCCCCTCCCTCCAACCTTTCCTAGGCCGACCCCTACCCCGCCTTCCTTCCACTACAGACTGATACACTCTTGAAGTCATTCTGTTTCGCTCCATTCTCTCTACATGTCCGAACCACCTCAACAACCCTTACTCAGCCCTCTGGACAACAGTTTTGTTAATCCCGCACCTCCTCCTAACTTCCAAACTACGAATTCTCTGCATTATATTCACACCACACATTGCCCTCAGACATGACATTTCCACTGCCTCCAGCCTTCTCCTCGCTGCAACATTCATCACCCACGATTCACACCCATATAAGAGCGTTGGTAAAACTATACTCTCATACATTCCCCTCTTTGCCTCCAAGGACAAAGTTCTTTGTCTCCACAGACTCCTAAGTGCACCACTCACTCTTTTTCCCTCATCAATTCTATGATTCACCTCAACTTTCATAGACCCATCCGCTGACACGTCCATTCCCAAATTCCTGAATACGTTCACCTCCTCCATACTCTCTCCCTCCAATCTGATATCCAATCTTTCATCACCTAATCTTTTTGTTATCCTCATAACCTTACTCTTTCCTGTATTCACCTTTAATTTTCTTCTTTTGCACACCCTACCAAATTCATCCACCAATCTCTGCAACTTCTCTTCAGAATCTCCCAAGAGCACAGTGTCATCAGCAAAGAGCAGCTGTGACAACTCCCACTTTGTGTGTGATTCTTTATCTTTTAACTCCACGCCTCTTGCCAAGACCCTCGCATTTACTTCTCTTACAACCCCATCTATAAATATATTAAACAACCACGGTGACATCACACATCCTTGTCTAAGGCATACTTTTACTGGGAAAAATTTTTCCTCTTTCCTACATACTCTAACTTGAGCCTCACTATCCTCGTAAAAACTCTTCACTGCTTTCAGTAACCTACCTCCTACACCATACACTTGCAACATCTGCCACAATGCCCCCCTATCCACCCTGTCATACCCCTTTTCCAAATCCATAAATGCCACAAAGACCTCTTTAGCCTTATCTAAATACTGTTCACTTATATGTTTCACTGTAAACACCTGGTCCACACACCCCCTACCTTTCCTAAAGCCTCCTTGTTCATCTGCTATCCTATTCTCCGTCTTACTCTTAATTCTTTCAATTATAACTCTACCATACACTTTACCAGGTATACTCAACAGACTTATCCCCCTATAATTTTTGCACTCTCTTTTATCCCCTTTGCCTTTATACAAAGGAACTATGCATGCTCTCTGCCAATCCCTAGGTACCTTACCCTCTTCTATACATTTATTAAATAATTGCACCAACCACTCCAAAACTATATCCCCACCTGTTTTTAACATTTCTATCTTTATCCCATCAATCCCGGCTGCCTTACCCCCTTTCATTTTACCTACTGCCTCACGAACTTCCCCCACACTCACAACTGGCTCTTCCTCACTCCTACAAGATGTTATTCCTCCTTGCCCTATACACGAAATCACAGCTTCCCTATCTTCATTAACATTTAACAATTCCTCAAAATATTCCCTCCATCTTCCCAATACCTCTAACTCTCCATTTAATAACTCTCCTCTCCTATTTTTAACTGACAAATCCATTTGTTCTCTAGGCTTTCTTAACTTGTTAATCTCACTCCAAAACTTTTTTTTATTTTCAACATAATTTGTTGATAACATCTCACCCACTCTCTCATTTGCTCTCTTTTTACATTGCTTCACCACTCTCTTAACCTCTCTCTTTTTCTCCATATACTCTTCCCTCCTTGCATCACTTCTACTTTGTAAAAACTTCTCATATGCTAACTTTTTCTCCCTAACTACTCTCTTTACATCATCATTCCACCAATCGCTCCTCTTCCCTCCTGCACCCACTTTCCTGTAACCACAAACTTCTGCTGAACACTCTAACACTACATTTTTAAACCTACCCCATACCTCTTCGACCCCATTGCCTATGCTCTAATTAGCCCATCTATCCTCCAATAGCTGTTTATATCTTACCCTAACTGCCTCCTCTTTTAGTTTATAAACCTTCACCTCTCTCTTCCCTGATGCTTCTATTCTCCTTGTATCCCATCTACCTTTTACTCTCAGTGTAGCTACAACTAGAAAGTGATCTGATATATCTGTGGCCCCTCTATAAACATGTACATCCTGAAGTCTACTCAACAGTCTTTTATCTACCAATACATAATCCAACAAACTACTGTCATTTCGCCCTACATCATATCTTGTATACTTATTTATCCTCTTTTTCTTAAAATATGTATTACCTATAACTAAACCCCTTTCTATACAAAGTTCAATCAAAGGGCTCCCATTATCATTTACACCTGGCACCCCAAACTTACCTACCACACCCTCTCTAAAAGTTTCTCGTACTTTAGCATTCAGGTCCCCTACCACAATTACTCTCTCACTTGGTTCAAAGGCTCCTATACATTCACTCAGCATCTCCCAAAATCTCTCTCTCTCCTCTGCATTCCTCTTTTCTCCAGGTGCATACACGCTTATTATGACCCACTTCTCACATCCAACCTTTACTTTAATCCACATAATTCTTGAATTTACACATTCATATTCTCTTTTCTCCTTCCATAACTGATCATTTAACATTACTGCTACCCCTTCCTTTGCTCTAACTCTCTCAGATACTCCAGATTTAATCCCATTTATTTCCCCCCAATGAAACTCTCCTACCCCCTTCAGCTTTGTTTCGCTTAGGGCCAGGACATCCAACTTCTTTTCATTCATAACATCAGCAATCATCTGTTTCTTGTCATCCGCACTACATCCACGCACATTTAAGCATCCCAGTTTTATAAAGTTTTTCTTCTTCTCTTTTTTAGTAAATGTCTACAGGAGAAGGGGTTACTAGCCCATTGCTCCCGGCATTTTAGTCGCCTCATACGACACGCATGGCTTACGGAGGAAAGATTCTTTTCCATATATATATATATATATATATATATATATATATATATATATATATATATATATATATATATATATATATATATATATATAATGTCGTGCCGAATAGGCAGAACATGCGATCTTGACTTAAATAGCAACGTACATCTTGCCATATAGGACAAGTGAAAATTTGTGTATGCAATAACTTCGCCAAAATCATTCTGAACCTAACGAAAAAAATATATTTCACTGGGTTTGTTTAGTATTAAATTATTGTAAACAAATCTAAAATATATTTAGTTGAGTTAGGCTAAAATAAATTGCTCTTGTTATAATAAGGTTAGGTAAGTTTTCTAAGATTCTTTTGGTGCAAAATTAAAAAAAAATACATTAACATTAATGAAAAAAATATATCTCTAAATGTATATGAGAAAATTTCAGGAAGGACTTGATTTTAAATGAGTTCTTGCTAATTGACCAGTTTTACATATTCGGCACGACATATATATATATATATATATATATATATATATATATATATATATATATATATATATATATATATATATACATGTATGTGTGTGTGTGTGTGTGTGTGTGTGTGTGTGTGTGTTGTGTAAGCTTCACGGTGATATAAAAGTAAGACAAACTTACAAGGTCTGCATTAAAAGCAAAACATACTTTGTTTTACGTCTTGATTATTTATTGTTAAACAGCCATTGTCAAGACCAAGTTGTAAACCTTTAGAGTACCAAAACAAGGGCCACATGAAGGGAAATTAAGCAAGTCTTATCATGGGAAAAGGAAGGCAGAACCATGTCCTAGGATCAAGAGCCCTTCAGCTTCCTCAAAACCTTTGAATAAGACACAAACTTCGACTTCATAGATTTTCTTTCTTGTAGTATCAATTATGTGTCATAGCATTTTTTATTAAGATACTAAAAGTAAAAGACCAAACACAATAGACAAAGAAAACAGAGAGAGGATAGGAAAGGAAGAGATAATAATAAAGAAAACACAAATGCTCTTGAAAGGAAACATTGAGTAAAGAAAATGGGATGGTTTTGGCCGAGATTTAATACTACGTGGCTTATTTTGTGATCTAAACCGATGGAGGAAAATAGTGATATGATTATAGCTCCATTGAAGACCGGACGTTATTGGGTCGGGGAAGACAAGGAGGTTGTGTACGAGGCTGCTGGAGGAGTGTTGAGATCCTTAGAGAGAGCTACGGTGTGTGAAACACACGATGGGTCCGTCTTACGGCAATCACCCTGGTGAGCGAGGATTTCTTTCTTTCGTTCGCTGTATACTGATGGTTAACGAAGACCTCGTAAAAGTCAGAATAATCTCAGTCTCTCTCTCTCTTTCTCTCTCCCCCCTCCCTCCCTCCCTCCCTCTCTCTCTCTCTCTCTCTCTCCCTTTGGATACTGTTTTTCTTATTGTCAAAAACCTCACTGATAAGAGGTCGGGTCATAATTAGCGCTTAATGACTAGCACGAGTTGAACGCTTCAGGAAGTGCAGTTGAACACCTCTTGGATCTTCCAACCACCATCCCCGCCCACACTTGAAACCACCACCACAACAACAACGTCGCTACCACCAAAACACTTCGAATACAAAACAACCACCATCACCCTCACAAAAAAATAAAAATATTGCCAACAGCACACCAATCCGACCACCTTAACCACCAAATACCATCATCACCACCTACCAGCACCTCACCAATACCACCTTCCAACTTCTATCCCAACAAATATTACAAGAGCCATTACCACTTCAGTAACCACTACCAATTGCCTCTTCTTACCCCCTTCCCCTCCTTCTTCTCACCCCCTTTTCCCTCCCTCTTCACCCCCCTCTTTTCCACATCTGGAAAGCTTTCCACTCCCCAACACCAGAGAAAGACGTCTTTACGATCAACAATTCATTGTTATGGATTTCACTTATCTTCTTTTACCACATGATGAAGCTTATGGCGTGTGAATGAGAGAGAGAGAGAGAGAGAGAGAGAGAGAGAGAGAGAGAGAGAGAGATTGTCAATAAAGTTAGGAATCCTTAACCTGTAAATAGCTTGTCAATAAAGCTAGGGATCCTTAACCTTGTCAAACCCTGTGTAAAGAGAGAGAGTGAGAGAGAGAGAGAGAGAGAGAGAGAGAGAGAGAGAGAGAGAGAGAGAGAGAGAGAGAGAGAGAGAGAGAGAGAGAGAGAGAGAGAGAGAGAAAGAGAGAATCAGGTCTTTAATAATCAAAAAAGATATAACCTACTGTCAACGGAAACTCACAAATTTCAAGTGTAAACTAGACGGTGTTTCGGTCAGTCATGTTGTGATTAAGCAAGAAAATTAAAGGAAGCCAGAAGTCAAGCCAGAGCAAAAGTAAAGAGAAGAGAGAGAGACCAGATTAGAGCGTCTGACAATGTACATAGTCGAAAGCTCTAATTTTCAGAGCACGCATTACCTGACTTGACCTTGGCTATGTTGTTACTATTCTCTACCCGGAGATTACATCTCGGTTTCACCTTTCTTTTTTTTTTTTTTTTTTTTTTACCTGACACGTGACTTTTTAATTGTCCAAGACTGACCGAAATGGTGTCTAGTGTATATTTTCGTTTTGTCGGTTTGTTTTGAATTTCATTCTTCGAGTTAACTTCGTTTACAAATTGAAAGATCAGATCACGGAACGGGTCTGGGTTGAACCCATGGCGAGTAAGTCCTAAAACTTACAGGCCAGCTGGAGTGGGATTCCTCCGGTAAAACATGCATTCGTGGTCACAGTGGTGGCCCGTGCTACCTTTCCTATGGGACCGTCAATTGATTTCAGAAAAGCTTGCACTGAAACCTATCAGTACATCTTCACTGCACTGCAATGGATTCTAGATAAATGCAAGATCAATTGTGTAATTGCACTGGACTGTTAAAACCTTTGATCGAGTATCGTATCTTAGTCTCCTAGCAAAAAGTAAAAGTACTAGGAACCTCTGCCTAGAGTGACTACGTTTGAGAGGGATATGTAAAAGTAACTCTTAGTGGAGTATTGTTAGAAACTTGTTTTGTCTGTGCCAGTGAACCACAAGGAAATGAGTTGCCTTTATGCTCTGCTTTACCTTATCACAGAATCTACTGTAGTTGTCAATCAGACGAGCGTAAATAGAGATCGATATGGAGTACCGCCGACTATGGCGAAGTAGAGCCATAGACTGCGGAACAAACTTTTATTGGAACAATGTTTCGCTCTGTGTTCAGCTTTATAAAATCCTGGTAAAACTTCTTGAAGCTGTACATAGAGAACGATATTATTAAAATAAAAGCTTGGTTAGAAATGTGTCCTTTTTTGCATGACTTTAATCTAACACACGATGCACCAGGACACATCTTGTGACTGCAGCTCTTTAATGCAAACGATGACAGGCTACATCTGATAGCGAGAAAGCACAGATGTTGTTGATGGTGGTCTCAAGACAGTCTGGCATTACCACAGAAGATGGAGTGAGAATGACTGGAAGAGATTTAGCACACAGCAATAAAGTTGATGCTCTGGTAGTGAAATTTATGCACTGTAGTCTATGGGGACTCAAATGCTGAGTCTCTTAACAGGAAGGAAATCAAGATTCAGTATGAATCTTGATTTCTAAGGAAGCGCAAGCCTTGACATGCATAGTTTAACATGGCATTGAAACAAAGCCTTAAGAACGAAGGCTATTACTGCTATGTACACAATGTTCTCATGGTCCTCTACATGGCTTTGACTTCCTAAAGCAGCCTAAAGATAAGTATTACAGCAAAAGAAGGACAAACAAAAGCAGCTCCCGTTTACTAGACGGAGAGCGTACAATAACAAAAAACATCTGAGAAAGCAGATCAACATTCAAAATTTAAGAAAACAAGAGAGAGAGAGAGAGAGAGAGAGAGAAAAACGAGAAAGTTACTCTGCCTTCAAGGAAAACACAGTACTTGTGGTTAGCAGTGGGAGTGGTTTATTCTTGCAGGCAAATGAATATCACAGCCAGGGGGCTGTAAAATAGTTGGCACACGGCAAATTACCTTGAGAATAAAGAGGAAAAGAGAAGAACGATAATGTTCGTCATATCCACCAACTGGCATCGCCGAGGACTTGAAGGAGCGAGGGAGAAAGAAAATGTGAAAGAAACAGAGAAGAAGAGAGAGAGAGCGATACACACACACACACATATATATATATATAAATATATATATATATATATATATATATATATATATATATATATATATATATATATATATATATATATATATATTCACAGAGACAGACTTATAAACGTGAAGACTTAAAGATAGTCAAGCAGGGAGACAGATTCACACACACACACACAGGTATGACTCGACCCCTGCAACATCAATTAGGTGAGTACACACATACACATACACACACACACACACACTGAGAAATAGCTACAGGTAGGCAAATAGCAAGAAGGAAGCTGAGAGAAAGAATCAGGAATAGAGATGAGCGGGGAATGAGGTGAAAAATATAAAAAAAAAAGGCAGAGATGATAAGAAAACGGAAAGCAATAAAGAGAAAAAGAGTGGCATGAAGAGGAGAATAAGAGGAAAAACGACGTGTGAAATCGGTGGCAGAAAAAAAATAATGTCCCCGAGTTACGAGAAGCATTAAGGAAAGGTAAAGGAAATTGTATTAAGGATGACTTATCATGCTACCATCTGGCCCTTAGAGTAGACCAGAGTTATGGTCAGCCTCATCTCCTTTCTCTCCTCTTCCTCTTATCTCTCTTTTCTATTTTTTTCTTTTGCTCTTGTTGCTCAAGAGGGTCAAGAAATGTGAATGTGCTCTCTCTCTCTCTCTCTTTCTCTCTCTCTCTCTCTCTCTCTCTCTCTCTCTCTCGCAGAATAGGATTTTGTTCGGCGATGGGAAAGATAACTTCATTTCCCTGAATGATAAGCCCTTTGCCAGGTACAATGCACGCAATTCCCTTGAACTGAAAATGTCAGCCAAGATGAGAGTTGGATCAAGGGAAACATGGTAATGAGCTAGATGATACCAGGGGAACAAGAGCGATCTGAGGGCTGCATGAGATGTTAATAAGACATACCTTTGATGAGTTTCAAGGGTCTTACTACTCCCGGCATTGATTATGTAGACATTTCGTGCACGAAACATCGCAAAAAGTGCTGTAACCTGCATTGTGTCTTATTTACATACTCTCCGTATACTTGATCGATGTTTGATATGATGAGGGATACAGACGACACTTAAACACATTGAAGAAATGTAGGGGATACCGGTAATTATTTTTTTAGCAATAGCATGCTCAGTAAGCGGAGTGAGCTAGGTGAGAAGGTGGTATACCCGGAGGGTATTCTGAGGGAGAACACCCCAGCGGCCCGGTAAATGACCAGGCCATGACCAGGAGGAAAGTTCCAAACGTTGCTTCAAGAATGGGTATGAAGGAATCAATGATACCTAAAGTAATCAACAGGCTGGTCCAGGAGTAATGAATTGACCCCTGCATGCACAACTACCTGGAAGTCGTTCCGAGGGTGAACGACCCCGCGGCCCGGTCCTTGACAAGGTGAATAGAACTTTGCGAGTGCATTCACCAAAGAACTAGAGAATGCAAATAAAAGCTAAATATTTAAAATATTTCCAGAAATATTTCAATTCTCTTTCATAAAGGTTTCACTAGATAAGAAATGAAAAATAGTTGCATAAGTGAATGATGCAGTGATAAGTCACCTCAGCTAAAAGAAAGCTAAAAGCCGGGTCAAAGAGCTGGAATTAAATACACAGAAAAGTTGCTTAGTACACACACATGCATACACACATGTACACTCACACACAACTCAAACACACACATGCATACACACACAACTCAAACACATACATGCATAATCACACAACTCAAACACACACATGCACACTCACACTCAACTCAAACACACATGCATGCACATTAGCTAACATATGCATTTATCCGCTCACACAAACACATTCACATACACTCACACATTGATACATTCACAGACACAACTCCTACGGGTTTAGCACTTCCCGTGAATATAATAATGGCCAACACCAGTGGGTAGTCAGCAAGTCAGGCAGGTGTAGACACCACTACCAACCACCTCCCAGACTCCCTGTATCACATTCTGTAGTAAATAATGCCGCTCTGTGACAACTCCTCTTTCTCATCCATATAAATTATACTTGTTTTTAATAATATATGAGATATTTTGTCAGTAGAATAATTACAAAGTTATCAGCGGAATTAAATAAACTCTAAGAATTCTTATGCTTATGAAAGCTGGAGGTGGATAAACAGAGGTCAGTCAAATTATATATACAAAAAGTTATATGTTTCTCAGTGCATGTATGCTATATAATGGTTATAATGGTTATAATCATAACCACAGTTTTTAGAGGGGTGGACAGTTAAGCCAGCTGAAGGCCTCGGTCATATGACCTAAAGCTCCAGCTGTGGGTCATCATATGACTAAGACCCGCGTCACGAAACACTGGTCCAGTTTCCTGACGAGTCTCTCATCGTACGCTGGGAGCTTATTTTTAGTCACTATTTTAAGGAATGTATTTTTGATGTTAAAAAGTTTTATGCAGCCTAAATGACCGTCGTGAAGTCGACAGGCGTTAAATCTAATCAACCAACCAGTCAGTCAGTCAGTCATTGGCTGCTATAGGGTGGAGAGACGCTTGTCAGTGAAGCTCCTGAGAGCGATTCGCTCACTGCTATTGTGACCCCCAGCAGAAAACTCAATTATCAGTGTCATTTTAATATTTAAATAGTGCATCTGACTATGTGCGTTTAAGTGCGTTGGTCGATGTGATGAGGAACTTCGAAATCATACCTAATAATTACGCGAAACGAGCTGTCATGAGTTTTGTGTGTATCTTTAGGAAACTCTGGTTATTATAGACTATATTTCCGGGACAGAATCCCTTCAACATTACACACTTCACTGCATATCCATAACACCGGAAACATCATTTCTCAGTTGTGGAAATTCTTACTTTTCAACGTATCAGCCATAATAACATAATAATAGTGTTAATGATGCCCTAAACAGCGACTTGGCGGTGGTGTTGGGTAACAACACTGATTGTTGGTCGCTGCCTCGCCAACACTGACCTACGTACACGACCACCATTCTCTATCTTTCATTACTCCCTTCGTCAAAATTGATTATTCTAAGTTTGGTTTAGGTTTAAGCTTACGTTTAAGCTTGGGTTTGACTGCTGATTATTATTCCCTGGAAATGGATACGTTGTAGTAAGCGTGCAATGTTCATGGGTTTCTATCCTGGAGAATTTTATCTGGTAATAACGAGGATTCACACTGACGTCAAGAGACGCATGAAAACAGACTGGGTGTGTTTTCAGTAAGCTCCTTCTGAGGGTAAGTGATAGATCTTTCTACCTTATACTCGCCTGTACTTCACCGTTTCACAATCATTAGTAGCAGGAAAAAAAAAAACATCATCTCATTGTTACTAACATTCAATAATCATTGTCATCTGTGTTAAATAATCAGCACTCTTATCATATTCGCATCATATTCTGTACCATGCCACATTATATATTATATATGTAAATGAAAGTGTGTGTGTGTGTGTGTGTGTGTGTGTGTGTGTGTGTGTGTGTGTGTGTGTGTGTACTCACCTATTTGTACTCACCTATTTGTGGTTGCAGGGGTCGAGTCCTAGCTCCTGGCCCCGCCTCTTCACCGGTTGCTACTGGGCCCTCTCTCTCCCCGCTCCATGAGCTTTATCAAACCTCGTCTTAAAACTGTGTATGGTTCCTGCCTCCACTACGTCATTTTCTAGGCTATTCCACTGCCTTACAACTCTATGACTGAAGAAATACTTCCTACTATCTCTCTGACTCATTTGTGTCTTCAACTTCCAATTGTGGCCTCTTGTTTCTGTGTCCCCTCCCTGGAACATCCTGTCTTTGTCCACCTTGTCTATTCCACGCAGTATTTTATATGTCGTTATCATGTCTCCCCTGACCCTCCTGTCCTCCAGTGTCGTCAGGCCGATTTCCCTTAATCTTTCTTCATAGGACATTCCCCTTAGCTCTGGAACTAACCTTGTCGCAAACCTTTGTACTTTCTCTAGTTTCTTGACGTGCTTTATCAAGTGTGTGTGTGTGTGTGTGTGTGTGTGTGTGTGTGTGTGTGTGTGTGTGTGTGTGTGTGTGTGTGTGTGTGTGTGTGTGTATGTATCGTGCCGAATAGGTAATACTGGTCAATTAGCAAGAACTCGTTTAAAATTAAGAAGTTTCTAAAATTTTCTCTTATGCGTTTAAAGATATATTTTTTTCATTTATCTTAATGTAAACTAATAATTTTGTACACAAAGAACCTTAGAAACTTACCTAACCTTATTACAACAAGCGCAATTTAATTTAGCCTAATGCAACTAAATATATCTTGTGTAAGTTTATAATAATTTAAAAATAAACAAGCACTATGAAATATGTTTTTTTCGTTAGGTTCAGAACGATTTTTGCGTAATTATTACATGCACAAATTTTCACTTGCCTTATTCGTCAAGAAGACATATATATATATATAATATATATATATATATATATATATATATATATATAATATATATATATATATATATATATATATATATATATATATAATATATATATATATATATATATATATATATATATGTTTGTATGTGTTTATTAAAATAAACGTCAATAAAGAGAGGTACCACTTCCAGTGCCAAATGGGGACCCACAGCCTCAGAGACGAGAAACTAAACTTACGTCATGTGAAAATCTAGAATTTTTTCCAGGAGCTGTTTGAATATTTTCTTTCCCTACCGTCCGCTGTATATGTATATTAATAAAGTTTTAATATTTTATACATTGGGAACATACAATTTTACTGGCCCATTTTTGAGGAATATATATATATACATACATTTGCAGAATTACAAAGTAAATGGAAACCTTAAGGACTAGAGGTCCTCAGACACCGACCAGGAGCCCAAGATACAGCAGGTATTTCCTCTCTGGGTCGTTATACTGAGGCGTTGGAAGAGAAAGGTGGCAGTCCTGGGTCTCTGGTGGTTCCAATGAACTTGGATCCCAGTTCTTTGAGGAAACCTATTGTAAACTTTCCCCGGGGTCCAAAGGTCTCAGATACTTTCTTGGGACGAGGTGGTACTGGTGGACCTAGTCCACATGCTCATTGAGCCTTTTTCCTTCCCTGTGATCAACAGCGCCACCTTACTCACTAGCACGAAACGGGTAGATGCGCAGGCAGTGTGCGTGTACGCGCGTTCACATTCACCTAACCTGAACATCGAACCTGTAAATCTACCTGTCCCTTCTCGAAGACCTACTTGCAAATGTTATTCATTTACGAGCGCCTTTGAATGATTTTACTCATCTTTAATTCCCATCCATCTCGTTAAAAGAATTGCATATCCTTCCTGTATACTAAAGTATTATCATGCTTAAGTTTTTACGGAGTCAGAGCTCAGTAATACCCAGTTATTTTAAGAAGCTCGAGAATTCTTCTTAGCACTTTCTTGTTCACAAAATATCCATCGGCGTTGTTGTCTGCACAAAGAGTTGAAGTTGATATTAAGGACGAAGCGCTATTCACGTGTTTTCCTCCTTGACTCTATCATGGGTTGTTATGGACGTTTGTGTAATTCCTGGCTGAGAGACACCTGGGGAAGAATCCTGCTGACGTTGCTGCTGCTGTTGGCACTTGCCGATAAAAAATCACTGCCCCTATTACTCCTTTATGCAGCAACAGGTGCTTTTCCTGAAGCACCTGTTGCTCCTGTTCTAGTGTGCACCAGTAAGCTACTATTTACCGTGTCTAATGTCAGGTATTACGAATGGGAAGGTCAGGGGACCCAGAACAAGCCCTGGAGAACCTCGTCCTTACTCGGTGACTAGTTTAAATAATGGTCCCTCTACAGAACAAGCACTGTACTGTGTGACTCCACGGGATTAACGCTTACCGCGAAAATAATAATAATAATAATAATAATAATAATAATAATAATAACGTAATTTCACAGTTTTTGCAAACAAAATTTCTAGTTCATGAAAAGCTTTTTTTTTTATAATTGTAGTATGAAATTAATGATTTCTAATTGGTAATGGAATGACTCGGTGACTCAGTGTCACGTAGCAATCACCAATACAGCTTCAAACAAAAAAAATGCAATGCTTTAAGCGCACCGCAAACATAAATCACGGAGAAAACATAACCAAAAAAAAAAATGACCAGAAAAAACTAGATTGCAGTTTGACAACCTCGTAGAGCTCTAAATCACAAACATCGAATTAAAATGGCGTTGAGAACAGTGTACACGACGTGATAAATCACCAGCAAATTACAGAGAAGAGCGCCTGACCTCTTCCCAGGCGCTGGCCCGACTCGTTATCACCTATGTAATAGCGAGCGAAGTCGCTATCAACACCAGGTGAGGAGAGACTTAATGATCCGGAATTGCACCTGCGTCTTGAACATTGCTCAGGGGCTTTGAGCGCTGGAATTTAGAAGCGCACTTATATTGAGTGGGGGAATTTAGAAGAGCACTCATATTGAGCGAGGGAATTTAGAAGAGCACTCATATTGAGCGAGGGAATTTAGATGAACACTCATATTGAGCGAGGTAATTTAGATGAGCACTCATATTGAGCGAGGTAATTTAGATGAGCACTCATATTGAGCGAGGTAATTTAGATGAGCACTCATATTGAGCGAGGGAATTTAGAAGAGCACTCATATTGAGCGAGGGAATTTAGAAGAGCACTCATATTGAGCGAGGGATTTAGAAGAGCACTCATATTGAGCGAGGTAATTTAGAAGAGCACTCATATTGAGCGAGGGATTTAGAAGAGCACTCATATTGAGCGAGGTAATTTAGAAGAGCACTCATATTGAGCGAGGGATTTAGAAGAGCACTCATATTGAGCGAGGTAATTTAGAAGAGCACTCATATTGAGCGAGGGAATTTAGAAGAGCACTCATATTGAGCGAGGGAATTTAGAAGAGCATTCATATTGAGCGAGGGAATTTAGAAGAGCACTCATATTGAGCGAGGGAATTTAGATGAGCACTCATATTGAGCGAGGTAATTTAGATGAGCACTCAATATGAGCGAGGTAATTTAGATGAGCACTCATATTGAGCGAGGGAATTTAGAAGAGCACTCATATTGAGCGAGGGAATTTAGAAGAGCATTCATATTAAGTGAGGGAATTTAGAAAAGCACTCACATCGAGTCGGGGAATTTAGAAGAAATTTAGAAGAAAATGTTGATTTTAATATTATTGTTCAGAGTAACAATTTCAAATTTAATAAAATATAAAAATATACATAAACTATCTGCATAAAGTTAAGAATAAAATTGTCCATAAAAAATAAATATAGGTTGCTCTATATTGCATCTGAAAATTCCCTGGCAGTTTTACCCGATATATAACTACTTGTAATTATAATTTCTCACAATTTCTTTCCCTGCTCCTCTCCCTCATTTCCCTATCATATAACTAACCCTCTTTTACCGCATTTACCTCTATTAATTACGGGCTAAATTGGGTCTTAACTCTGACCAATAGAGTTCCTCGTCATACGTCACGCTAAAGCCCCTTGACGCCTCCTCCTACCCACACCCCACCAAGACGCCACCTCCTACCCACACACCCCCTTGTCTAACCAGGCCCACTGCATCGCCTTGATGGCTCCCTCCCCTTACCCCCTGTTTCATTACCCCCCCCTTATGTTCCTTTCCATTTCTCTCAACTGGAAGATGGATCACTTTTAAGTGGTTGTGAAGTCTGAGTTGCTTAGCCTGACTAAGAACCCACCAACCCCTTCCCTTCAGTTTTTCTTACAAAGCTGGGATTTTTCTCTCGTTCTATCAATTTTGTTCCTTAGGATTATGGACGGGATTATTGTTACTATTTGTGCTCCCACCACTTGCAGTGTTGAGGTCATCTTCACCATCCAAAGGGAACTGGACCGTCTGGTGGGCATTCTGGTGGACCACTTAGTGACTCGTTAGGTGGGTCATCCAACGTATGTCAGTCGATGGAAGTATTATTTGCGGTCACTTTCGGCTCCAGGACGGGTGATTGATGGTGTGCTTCACTCGTCTGGCTGGTTTGCCCTTGCACATTACTAGCAAAATGCTACTAGTGCCTCTGAAGCTTCTAATCTAAATAGGAAGTTTTTGCTAATGCTTGTTATGTTAGTTCCGGGCAAGACCTGGAGCTGTGCTGTGGGTAAGGTGGTCCATCAATGACAATTGGCTCTGCTTGTAGAGTGTAGGGAATATTGGCAGGGCAGTCGATTCTTTTTCTCTCTCTCATATTTCTTAATATTTATGCATGTCGAGTCGCTCACAACTGCTGCTAGTTCCACTGCGGAAGTAACACCAGACGACCCATGCACAGACATGGTTCTTGCGAATGACCCAAACCCAGACTCAGCCAGGCACCCACGTGCTGTTGCTGCTCTAGGGTCTAATACCACCCTTATTTTGGAAGGCGACTCTGTAGACAGGCCACTGGTAAACTGCTGATTTCTGTAATGTTGATAAGAAAATGATGGTGATATTCCCATTTTCACTTGTGATGGGCAGGTTCTCTCCTCCCAGCATGACGTGGGTTTATCTCATTTGCAGACAAGTGTCTGCCGATGTATGGTACTCCAATCAGTGGCTTGGTGGTGGGTACTCGGGACCTTTATATTAGTACCTTGGAAGATTCTACCCATTGCTCCCCGTCCATTAAGTGTGAATTCTAAGAGAGTCACATGCCTATGTATGTTACGATCCGGCTCTGGCTGGGCTACAGATTACTAAGTCTGAAGTAGCAGTTAATAGGCACAATGTGGGAAGATCTTGCGGCCCACATCTGCCTGATATCTAGAGACAACCCGATGATCAACACTTATGGGCCCTAGATAAGTCCTTGATCTCGTGTATCTTGGTGACCTGGTGGAGAATGTGCTTGTTAACCCCCCTCCCCCTTCCCACCTCAGTTGTCTAAATTAGTGACTTAGCATTATCCCCCGTTCGTTGCCCTAGCACGAGAGTGGAGGAGGACGTATGAATTTTTAATCCTAGTAGTCTTTCGTAAATATAAGAGAATGGGGGGGGGGGAAGGCTGGGTGTTCCAGTGAGCACTAATTCACTGGTCTTCACTTTTGACCAATCAAGACCAACTACTCTACGTACGTCTCGCGTGGATTAACCTACTTCAAGATTTAGAAATTTGATCACTAGAACAATAATTTTAAGGCAGCCCTGAGCTCTTGTGATGCATGTGACGATGAATTAGACTCCTTGCAGTGTCACAACTGCGGCAGTTCCCACACTGAAATGACAGAACGTGTGTGAGGCACATAAGACGTAGAGTTCAGAGCTGTTATGATTGTGGAGAAGAGGGATTTCGCAGAGGCTAGTAGAGGGCATACCTCCTGCATCCTGGTCGATATTATATACTGGGAAGTCTTGAAATCTTTTATTTGGGATGGGGACTGGTGCCTGCTTTGCCTTAATTGTATCCTAGTTAAGTGACATCTATCGCCCGCTAGCTCTTGAGAATATTCTTTTTCAGTGAATCATTCAAAAAGCATAAACTAACCAACCACAAACAACTTACACTATGCCATCTTTGTCAAGTTCACGTGGATCACCCTTTTTCTCAAATGGAAATGAAACAAAACTAAAAAAAGAGAAAGCGAAATATATAATGAGAAGATATTTGTCCATCTGTCTTCCTGTGGACAAAAGCTGCATCAGAGCAATCATCCTCCCCCCCAAAAAAAAGGTATCACGGCAGGTAAGGTGATTACAGCGGGTATAGATCCTCCTGGTTTGGTCACCTTCCCAGATCACTGAGGGAGGACGAACACCCCATAAGGTGATTACTGACCAGATGATCATACTGCATCTTACGGCATTACTCGGGACGTATTCGAGGTGAACAAAAATGGGGTAAAAAGGCATAAAATGTGTGATTAGGAGTGAAGGAGAGGATTGAAATTGAGAGAGACTGGGGAGGGAGAAACTTGGAAAGAGCGATTGGAAGGAAGAGAATGGGAGGAATAATTTAGGAGGGAAATGTTAGGAGTTCAAGAGGAAAAAAGGATAGAAAGAAGATTATGGATACATTTGAAAGGCCAAACGAAAAAAAGGAAGGAAGCCGAAATATTTGACTGTAAAACAGACCAATAAAGAAAAGCCAGAATGGAGGGTTCAGATAATTATAGAGAGGACGAGAGTAAAAAGAAAATGCTGAAGTTGGGAAATAGAAAAATAAAAGAGGAGAAAAATGTCTATGAAAACAAATGACAAGCAAGAGTAATACATTCAGGAAGTACTGAACACGTGTGGGTTATTCAACGCAGTGGTGGAGGCTGGATTCTCCATCTGGTAATAGTTGCTTGGGTCTCTGAGCAGTCTGACTGAGAAAAAATTCTGAAAACGAGTCCAGGAAGACCTTAACAGTGATACAGAAGCATAGTACACCATCAACACCTGAACATTATGCTATCAAGTGAAATAGAGAGAGGGTAAGAGAAAGGCATCAAAGAGAATGTGAAATTATGAATCTGGGAAGAAAGGGAGGAAATGTGAATGGAGGACAAGAATTAAGGAATATAAGAGAGAGCAAGGAGGAAAGTAATGAGAGAGGAATCAAAGCTGGAAGGAATGAGAGGGGCTCATGGTAGGAAGGAATGAGAAAGGAATCAAAGCAGAAACTAAAGAGAGGAAGGAAGAAAGGAAGAAGAGAGGTAGAAATAGATTAACCCTATTAAATGGCTAACGAGGAAGGAGCACTGAACAAGGTGACCTTTGGGAATGGGAGTGAGGGCAGTAGGTAATTATTAATTACTTGTAATTACTCACAAATGTACTAATTGCCAGCCATGACTTGTTTATGCTCCCCTAAATTAATTGTTTAGAGAGTTTAGCTATTTATCAAGGGGGGTTTCCTCATTTAATTAGTGCTTGTTCATTGAGTATGGCACTGTCTTCCGTTAGTGGATA
>NC_091327.1:16938338-16943338 GCF_038502225.1 Cherax quadricarinatus
TAGAAGCACCGGAAATTTACACGAATTCCGTATATCACATAGCCTCTACAGGTGAGGAGGTTATGTAATATGATGGGATGATACTGGTTCCTTGCCCTTTTTAAAAACTGGTTTTTGAATCATATATATATATATATATATATATATATATATATATATATATATATATATATATATATATATATATATATATTGGAATTAGAATACATACGCAGGTGTATGCTTCATTCAGATCTCCAGCTTGCTGATTTGGGCAGTGGGTCAGACGCCTCGAACGGAACAAAAAGAGAACAAGGAGAACAAGAAAAGGAATGCAGGTGCAAAAATTTTACTGATGCGTCCTTTGGAATCTTAAATTAATTTAAATCTGAGTGCCACAAACCAGTTTTTGTCTCTCGGAATCTCGAGGAGAAAAACAAACACTACTAGGAAACCTCCGTTCTTCATGCCTATAGTACTGCAGGTATCCCCACAAATAGGGTCTAGCTGGAGGGAGTCTAGCTGGAGGGAGTCTAGCTGGAGGGAGTCTAGCTGGAGGGAGTCTAGCTGGAGGGAGTCTAGCTGGAGGGAGTCTAGCTGGAGGGAGTCTAGCTGGAGGGAGTCTAGCTGGAGGGAGTCTAGCTGGAGGGAGTCTAGCTGGAGGGAGTCTAGCTGGAGGGAGTCCACCTGGATGGTGATCCGTGGGTCAGGGCTCCAGCGGCTCAGTCCCTGACCAGAAACTCTTGTTGCAGAACTAACTTCTATTATAAAGTAACATTTGGATAGAGCCTTATCAAGCTTAATGAAGTATTTTCAAGAGAGAGATGTCGTCTATTATTGAGGTAAATCCATCATTCCGTTTTTAACTTCAGAGATCGTAAGGTTATCAACGCTTTAAGGGCGAAGAAAGTTTCCTGTCTGCCAAATTTTAGCAGTTCACTTGTTATTTCGTTTTTACAATTAACTGTTCGTAAGTGCACATTTTTCACCACTTAGGGTACACTTTCCTTTATGTTGACGTTCGTTTGGTTTTCTATGCTTCGAAGGTCACAACTTACTACATAATTGTTATTCTCGCTTTGGTTGTGAGCGAATTGGTGTGGTTAGATTAGGTTTGGGTTTAATCTAGCTAAAATATATAACAAAAAACTACTTGCCTAGTGTTTAACAGCACTTGACAAGTGGTTCCATCTTGCGTTTTCTCCTGCGCTCTATACAAAATAGAGGAGTTGAAATATTAGTTAATAAGGTTATGTTCGGTTAACCTAATATAGGACAACTAGAGCATAATTTTTATAGTAGTTAGATCATGGTGAAATCGAGGCTCAAATTGGAGGGCAATGTGAGTTCTCAGGGTGACTTGGGCCATCATAGAAAGCGGGAATGTAGGCGACTCATTCTTTTCCAGCAATACACATCACGGAGCGAGATTCATAAAAGAGCTCTTTTCCTGGATCTCAAACCTTGCGCCTTTCTTAGGAAGGAGTCACACGCAACACTGCCGGCGTTCAAAGGGTTCTAATTCGAGAACCCGACCGGTCGATGCGAGACACGCACTTTATTCCTTAAGTTCGTGTTGATTCCAGGGCCCTTCAGGCTGGAATCTGAGCCGAGTTTGCTTTAGTAATTTAATGCCGTTTATATAATATCGTGAGCGAAGTACTTGACATGTCTTAACCGCATCTGCATTGATGAAATATGTGATAATTTGTGCACGATTTGCCAATTTGTGATTGATAGTCTGTGTAATTATACAGCTGTTTATTTGGAATTGTAAGAAATTTGTGATTGTCTGTGTTATTACCTATTAGTGGTTGTATAACTGGGACTGCTTGATTAAAGAGGCATAAGCACTGGATAATGTACAGTGAGAAGCTCTTGCACACGTACAAGCAAAGTAGGTAAGGGAGATTTGTACATTTAGGCATCTCTAAATATTTAATTTATTTTTTTACGAGATTTAGTTAGAAGGTGAGGTGTGTGTTCCTGTTTGCTGCTTCAGAGACAAGGCTAAGTTGGTGTGGTATGTAGGTAGGTGGTGTTAGAGGAACCATATAGTTTAGTGATATATCGTGCTGCTGAGACCTAGAGAACCCAGGTAAGTGATAGTGGAACTGTGCCTCGTTCTCATTGTGTTTGTGAGAGGTTGAGCTTCAGCGCCATACCGGGAAGCTAACTGCCGTGATTGAGCACCTTTGTGACTGGCTCTTAGCATTTGAGGGCTGCCGACGAAGCTGGTTGTGACTGCACTGTTTCACCTGGACTCAGCGTTCGTGCATTGTAATACACAAAGCCGAAGCGGATTCGTCAAGGGTCAACAGAGACATTGCTATGCACCTGGAGACTTGCTTCCCTAGGGAGATACTTAATGATGCGCGCCACACTGAACTGACAAGCAGTCAAGGTAGACAGAAATAAAATACTAAAATATCGTGGATACCACAATAAATTCAATTCCCGACAAGGTTTACATAGAGCTCCCACCACTTCCTGCACTTAAAGACCCCACAGCTGCTTAGTGATTCATATGAATCTAATATTTCAGTGCTTCTCCTGTAAATCGTTCATCGACACAATACATAATTTCAAAATAAACATAATTTTTTTCTTAATTTACTACAAATTTTTTTCTCTTCAAAATATAACACTGGATTATAAAATAGCGTTAAACAATTAAATTTTTAAAATGCATCTTGAATCGTCAGTAACTGAAAATATATACGGTATAGGACTTTCTATATATATAAGACTTCCTATATATCATGTTATATAACTGACCATTGCTTGTCAATTTTAAAGAATTGTAGAAAGAGCACATTAAACTTGACTAAACATCTGCAATATATATACTTTAATTATCAATAGAAGTGGTGCTTCCTGACACATGTTACTCACCCCTATCCCCCTCTTCACCTAACAGGAAATAGATACCCAGGTGTTAGCCGACTGTTGTGGGTGGCATTCTAGGAAACAGGTGGATGTAGTGTGTCTTAGAGCTGGGCTTTGAAATGAGCTGGGATAGGCAATAGTTTTTAGCATTCAAGTTAAATGGTGAAAAAAAAAAAAGTTCTACCTGTTTGCCGGAATAAAGAAGAGAGTACACAGCATTACTCTAAGGTAGATGTGTACCAATTTTGAGATACTGACTTCAAAGGTACCCACCTAACAAATTTGAAACGATTATCATGTATCACATTAAAGGAATCTCAAAAATGCTGAACACTCGTACAATTTTTGACAAATCTATCTAGCACATTGTATGCTAGGCAAACGACTCCGGTTACCTAGTCACTGTGAATCCTCTGAAATATGGGAATGGGCGAGTTCAGTTTGGTGCAGTAATGTTTACTGAACAACTCGGCACTATGCACACACGCAAGACAACCTGAAGAAAAAAAAACAGATTTTATTCCCAAAATTGCCACCGTTGGACTACACTGCCTAATTTCCATAGAAAACTTCGTTTTATAAGCTTAATTACAAGCTTCAAGCATTTCCTAACATTACGATATATTAAATTTTCTCCGAACATCACATTAACATTAATCAGCAATAAAATCACATTTATATATTTTATTATTACGTAGTATTACCACAAATCTTATTATTCTGAACAGCCCAACAATGAACCAAAAATAAAATATCTTAAGCTACATAGCATTACGCCATGAAATTACATAACATTACTTAGCATTACATGAGCAGTGCGTTTGTATTTTGAGGTGATCCTGGGATTTAGAAGCATTAAGGCTCTTGCTCTTAGATCTCTATCGTAGGATTTGTCTACTAAGCTAATTAACTTCAGGGGAATACCTTGCGAGAATTATGGCTCGCTTGGTTCCTTTCAGAAGGGAGGATGGAGGAGGAGGATGGAGGAGGAGGATGGAGGAGTAGGATGGAGGAGTAGGATGGAGGAGTAGGATGGAGGAGGAGGATGGAGGAGGAGGATGGAGGAGGAGGATGGAGGAGTAGGATGGAGGAGTAGGATGGAGGAGTAGGATGGAGGAGGAGGATGGAGGAGGAGGATGGAGGAGTAGGATGGAGGAGTAGGATGGAGGAGTAGGATGGAGGAGTAGGATGGAGGAGGAGGATGGAGGAGGAGGATGGAGGAGGAGGATGGAGGAGGAGGATGGAGGAGTAGGATGGAGGAGGAGGATGGAGGAGGAGGATGGAGGAGGAGGAGGATGGAGGAGGAGGATGGAGGAGGAGGATGGAGGAGGAGGATGGAGGAGGAGGATGGAGGTGGAGGATGAGGAGGAGGAGGAGGAGGATGGAGGAGGAGGAGGATGGAGGAGGAGGATGGAGGAGGGTGGAGGAGGAGGAGGATGGAGGAGGAGGAGGATGGAGGAGGAGGAGGATGGAGGAGGAGGAGGATGGAGGAGGAGGAGGATGGAGGAGGATGGAGGATGGAGGAGGATGGAGGAGGAGGATGGAGGAGGATGGAGAAGGAGGATGGAGGAGGAGAAGGAAGAGGAGGAAGAGCAGGAAGAGGAGGAAGAGGAGGAGGAAGAAGATGAGGAAGAAGATGAGGAGGAGGAAGAAGATGAGGAAGATGAGGAAGAAGATGAGGAAGATGAGGAAGAAGATGAGGAGGAAGAAGATGAGGAGGAGGAAGAAGATGAGGAGGAGGAAGAAGATGAGGAGGAAGAAGATGAGGAGGAAGAAGATGAGTAAGAAGATGAGGAGGAAGAAGATGAGGAGGAAGAAGATGAGGAAGAAGATGAGGAGGAAGAGGAGAAGGAGGAAGAAGAGGAGGAAGAAGAGGAAGAGGAGGAAGAGGAAGAAGAGGAGGAAGAAGAAGAACGGAGGGAGAGAGAAGGAAGCGAAGAAAATTGAGGATAAGGTAAAGGGAGTTAGATTGAAGGATGGAGAAAGCGAGAGATGGAGAATAAAAGGATAAAGGAGTAGTATAAGAGGATGAGAAGGACATGAATGTAATGGTAGGGGGAAGGGAGAGGAGACAGGAATGGTATATAAGGGAGAAATGGTGGGGGTAAGCAATATTAAGGAGAAATTAGGGG
>NC_091327.1:16948338-16983338 GCF_038502225.1 Cherax quadricarinatus
TGAAAGCATTTTTATTGTTATGAGACATACATGTAGTGAACAGGATGAAGTTGGAGCCATCTGTGGGCCAGCATTTTCATGTGATCAACTGACTTTATCTCGTTGACATCATTATGCTGTACGAATGTGTTCCATACTCGAGTCATCCTGGGTATATATGATCTCAGATGGAGTGATGTTCTGGAGAAGGGTACAGCCAGAGTGAAGTTGCTGCTTTCTGACCGTCTTGTGGAATAAAAGCTTGTTTCACGCTGTCCTCGAAGTGGATCCAAGTGTGGTACTTTGACAATATTGGCCTTGTACATAACAGTAAGGCCACCCACATGCCTCCTATGTTGAAGGCTCTGCTGAAATGACGGATCTATCCAGGATGGGTCCAGGGGAGAGGCGAGACGTCTTGCTCTGTTCTCTACTCTGTCAAGCAGTCGCAGATGAGAGGGGGGGCAGGCGAACCAAGAAAGTGGAGCATACTCAAGGTGTGAGCGTACTTGTGCCTCGTACAGAATCTTGCAACCCCTACTGTCAAGCAGATGCGAGATACGGCGAAGTACTGTAAGCTTCCTGGCTGCCTTGTTTGCAAGATTTACAACATAGTTCTTCATGGTTAGTTTGGAGTCAAATTTCACCCCAAGGATATCAACTTCTTCTCCAAGTGCCAACACCCTCCCATTCATCCTTACTACTGCACCAGCATTAGCATCATGGTGCCTAGAGGCGATCATCATTTGCGTTTTCTCAGGTGCAAATGTTACTTGCCATCTATTTCCCCAAGCTGATATAGCTCTCAGCTAGTGATTGATGTAGCTTAGAGCAGCTGGCATTTCTTCTCTTGGATAAGTGAATGTCAGTGTACAGTCGTCTGCATATGCATGTGATTCTGAGATGAGATGAAGGTCGTTGAAGTAGACATTCCATAACAATGGTCCCAGTACGCTTCCTTGTGGAACACTTGCTCCAATAGGATGTTTTGCTGATTCCGTTCCATTGAGAACTACACTTAGAGATCTACCATGAAGGTAATCACTGAGGAGACATAACGCAGAGCCTGCAATTCCCAGTGCTTGAAGTTTTGCTAAGAGGCCCTGGTGCCACACCCGGTCGAAAGCGCCAGCAATGTCCAGTGCTACCACACAGCTGAGTTTGGACTCATCCAGTGACTGGTGCCACTTAGTGGAGAGGTTTAACAACAGATCAGCAGCAGAGTAACCTTTCCTGAAGTCATATTGACGATCACAAAGTAGTGAGTGGTAGTCAAAAAACTCTGTCATTTGTCTTGAGATTATTGTCTCAAAGATCTTACCAGTGATTGACAGGAGCGACACTGGTCTGTTGTTGCTGATTTCTGTTCTGCTCTTCTTTTTGTGAACAGGGACTACATTTGCCTCTTTCCACAGAGAGGGCCATTTACACTGTACTAGGCAGTGCTGAAAGATGCGAGTTAGAGGTGCTGCTAGCTGGTCTTCACATCTTCTCAGTAATCTTGGGCTCAACTTGTCTGGGCCCACAGCCTTTTCTTGGTCAAGCGATTTAAGAAGGAAATGCACCTCCTCCTGCCTTATTGTCACCACTGACAGTTTTGACACAGTTCTTGCAGCAAGCCAAGGAGGGTCCCTTGCTGGATCAAGAACTTGCATTTTGGTAGCAAAGTGTTCAGCAAAGAGGTCCGCCTTCCCTTGACTACTAGTAGAGGTGGTCCCATCCTGCCGATTTAGAGGTGGAATGAGTTCATCAGGCAGATAACCTTGTCTGTCCTTGTCTCTCTCTCTCTCTCTCTCTCTCTCTCTCTCTCTCTCTCTCTCTCTCTCTCTCGCTCTCGCTCTCGCTCTCTCTCGCTTTCTAAGCCTCCTTTCCTGCTTTTTTTTTTCCACTTCAATTACAATTTTCCGAAAGGTGTTAAAAAGTCTCCTTTGTCCCGTTTCTATCTAATCATTCTCCTTCGTCTCTACTTGTGTACTACGACGTCATGCCAGAGACGTAGATGTTCCCTCTGTAGAATATTGTCGTGTGAGTCATTACTCTGGGTAGCTGGGTGTGATCCTCCCATTTTCTCCCTCTCCTCCTTTCTATTCCTGCTTCTACATGCACTCTTCCTCCCACGTATCATCCTCTCGCCTCCTCCACTCCTCTCTCTTCTCAATCCCTCTCTCCTCCTTCCCCTCCCTTTCCTCAGCCTTCTCCTCTTAAATCCACCCTTCTTCACTTGTTATATCCTACTCTTTTTTACCCCTTCTCGCGTTATACCCTCTTCGTCGCTCTTTTTCATTACCCTCTCCCCTGCCTCCTCCTCCATAGACTTTTCCTCTCCTCTCTCATCCCCTCCTTTTATTCCAATGTTTATCCACCTTCTCCATCTTCCCTATTGCTATCTCTATGAAAGAAATATTAAAAGTTTTTTTTTAAATATGTATATATATATATATATATATATATATATATATATATATATATATATATATATATATATATATATGTATATATATATATATATATGTATATATATATATATAAAGTAAGTGTGGACTCAAGGACTAAGAGCTGAAGTTCGTCTAAGAATGACATACTGGATATGAAAAGAATAGTTATTCTCTGATTCGGGAACCAGAAAATTTTCTTCCCCGTACTGGACCAGAAACCACAGGTCGCACGTGAGCGGAGAAAAAACTAATGAGCAGAGATCCCAGAAGCTAGAGCTTATCTCATCTTCCTTCCATCCACCCTCCATTAACTCTTCTCTCCCACCATTCCTCCTCCTCCCCCCCATCCCTTCGTGTAAGCAGCGACCATGCTTCTCCATTCCATCCACCATCCAACAAACTCTCTCTCATCCTCTAACTAATTTTTCCTCATCCTCTACTGAACCCTCCACCACACTTCCCTTCGTTAGGAGTTCCGTGCTTCCCCCGTTAGGAGCCCGGCTCACTTTTTTTCCTACCGCTCGGGAATGCTGGCTTGTCACCTAGACGGGGCGGGGTGTTTTGGGGCGGTGGTGGTGGTGATAGTGGTTATGTTGATGGTTGTGGATAGTGGTTGTGGTGGTGATGGTATGTAGTGGTAGGATGGATGACCAAGATGATGCAATGAGTGAACTCTAGATAGCGCTTCTCAGACTAGACTACCATCAGGGACGACCCTACAGGAAGAACCCTACAAGGACGACCTTTTCAGGGAGTCTTCCTGGCACTTTTCCTCTACTCACGCATGCATACATCTGACAGCTCTGTCCATCTGCCCAACACTTTCCCTATCATCATCCTTCACTAATCGCTTATTTCATTCCCTTTACCTCTTACCTCGTTACTAATCTCCTCTCTTATTAACGTGTCTTGAAGCACGACCGGTCATTAGCATTTAAATTGGAACTTTCTCCTGATCGTAAAATACGATATAGGACGAGGGTTGGGGAAAGAGCTTTTATTTACACGAATATGTTATACACACGTGAGTGACCTTCCAGCAGTGGGGGCTGGGATTACCCAAGGGAATGCAAGGGGGACGGCTTGTAGGGATTATATCAGTTAGAAAACGATGTCGTTCACCGAGCATTTTGCTGCTTGGAGTGTAATTACTGTCCCTCTTCTCCCCGAGGGGCCGATCGTGAGTGACACGACATGATGTGACGCTTTAGGGTACTAATAGGTTTCGGGGTTCCTCAAATGACGACGTAGAGGTTGTGAGGTTTTTGAAAGCTCTCGCTGTGTACTCATTGCAGATAAGTGTTGTGCATTAATACTCCGGTGAGTACTAGACTTTATTGATATCAAAAAAGAGAGACGAAAGAAACTTTACGTTGAAGAGTTTCCTTGTTTGTGAAAGTGTAAAGTGATAGGGATTTGTGTGTCTGCTGAGGTTGTTACTCAGTGACTCGGTGTATGCGAGTAAATCAGTGAACGGAACTGCTCACTGCCAAAAATCGAGTATTCGCTGAAGATGCTATTCAGTGACTCAGTGATAATAAAAAATTATTTAACGCGAGGAATCCTTTATCTACTGAGACTGTTTCTCAGATCATTTGTGAATAAAGGAATTACTCAGCCTGAATTATGTACTGTATCCACTCAGGCTTTTTAATCATTGAAAGGACGAATTACTCTCCCATGAGGCCAACTGTAATTAAAAAAATTCTTTACAGCCTACATAATGACATATATTCTTTCTTCTGGCAGGAAATCAAGTCGAGAAGCCCGCAGAGGATTTCTTCCTAATATATTGAATTATTTTGGCTACCAATTCCGTAAAAGGCAAAACCTGTGAATCATATGATGATCTCATCTTACAGTGAGTATAAGCAGTAAGAAGACCTGAGCCACAGGAGGTGCGTATTTCAACGTTGACAAAAGTCTTATCATGACCACCCGTGATGAGAGGTGTGGATATTTGTGTGTGCAGTATTTTTCTTCGTACCCGGCACTGTTTGCAACATAAACAAGAGTCACACTACCCTCGCCTGTAATTAGAACTTGTTTTTGCAATGGGAGAATTTTTGCCCTTCCTAACTACATTTTATCACTAATTTATGTTTGATTAATCTTGGGCTATAAAGCTTTCTTTACGTCATTTACAGAAATTACTTTTTTTTCTCTCTCTCCAGCTTAGAAAGACTGTTTTTTCGTATATGTAAGTTGATGTAATAATGTACTAAATGTTTCTTGAGTATATTTCAAATGCTACAATGCATTAAAAATTGCGTATATTGTGAATGAGAATCATAGTTATACAGAAATGTCTGTATCTCTCATTATATGCATTCTCACCATAAATATAATGAGAGATAGTGATGAAAGTGTCATTGACTAGTAGACTACAGGTTACATACAGGTAACATCATTCTTATGGACTGATCACATCTCAAGGCTGAGGGACTGATTACCTCAAACTCATCTGCCACCGTTCTTCTCTGTATTGGACTGATGAAGTCACTTCCTGGCAAAACTTTTCCACGATAAAGATTCCCAGATGTTCCACATGTGTCTCATTCATCAACTTGCCTGTTTTTTAAATCCATTTACATATTAAAACCAAACAAAATACTGATCATCATTTTGGCACCATGCGACCTTGACTCCCTCTGGTTCTCTCACTACACAAGTGTCTCTCTTCACTCTTCTGTTGCGCAGTTAATTAATTGCTTTGTGAAGGTCGTAAATTATTTTTGGTGTTGAGTGAGTAACCTTCTGTTGTTGTTGAGTAACCTTCTGTTGAGTGAGTAACCTTCTGTTGCTGTGGAGTGAGTAACATGTTGAGTGAGAAACCTGTTGTTGTTGAGTAACCTTCTGTTGAGTAACTTTCTGTTGAGTAACCTTTTGTTGTTGAGTACCTTTCTGTTGTGGAGTGAGTAACCTTCTGTTGCTGTGGAGTGAGAAACCTGTTGTTGTGGAGTAAAATTCTGTTGAGTGAGTAACCTTCTGTTGTTGTGGAGTGAGAAACCTGTTGTTGTGGAGTAAAATTCTGTTGAGTGAGTAACCTTCTGTTGTTGTGGAGTGAGTAACCTTCTGTTGTTGTGGAGTGAGTAACCTTCTGTTGTTGTGGAGTGAGTAACCTTCTGTTGTTGTGGAGTGAATAACCTGTTGTGGAGTAACCCTCCGGTGTTGTGGAGTGAGGAGTCCCACTTACTCCCCCTAGCTGCTATTGAAGGTTTCCACTCTGCTGTAGATTCCCATTCACTCTTCCTTGTGTTGACTCCCCTTCGCCCTAGGAGCTTCTGTTACTGTTGCTTCCCCACTCATTCTGTTGCTGTTGCTTCCCCACTCATTCTGTTGCTGTTGCTTCCCCACTCATTCTGTTGCTGTTGCTTCCCCACTCATTCTGTTGCTGTTGCTTCCCCACCCATTCTTAGATACTTCTGTAGAATCCCACTCAGTTTTACCCGAGTGCTTCAACTTTAGCTTTTTAAAATGAATTGTTTACGGTTGTTTGCTCATCTCCACAGTTATCATCGGCTCTATTAGCTGAATGTCATTCAAATATAACCATCGTTATCTTAGATGAATCTTATTCGAATGGCCATTTTCAGCTTTAAGCCGAATGTCATTAAGGGAGACTCAGTGTTTGTGTGTGTTTGTGTGTGTTTGTGTGTGTGTGTGTGTGTGTGTGTGTGCTCTCATTTGTGATTGAAGCGGTCGAGTGGTAGCTCGTGGCCCAGCCTCTTCGCTGGTCGTTACTAGATCCACACTCTCCCTGCTCCAAGTGCTTCATTTTTACTAAGTTATGTATGGGTCCTGTCTCCACTACATCACACTCCAGATTGTATATATGTGTGCGTGTTTGTGTTGGTGTGTAGAACCCGCCCTACAAGGAGTTGCGCTGTGATACTGATTGTATGTTCTCCATGCAAGAATTTGGAGCAATCCTCTTCTTCCTATGATCAAGAGTGGATTATCTCCCATCACTAAATGCTGTATGGCATCTTCTCCGTTAGGTTAGGTAAGATTTGTCAGGGAACAGGGCAAGTGTTCCCTGACACTAGTCTGTCATATGATCCGCCGCTGCAGCTTTTGGTCATCTGACCGAGGCCTTCAGCTGGCTTACCCCTCCACCCCTTGAAAAATTATGGATATGATTATAACCATTTTTTTCTTGTGATTTTTTATTATTGTAGTGAATTTGCTAACAGTGAATCGTTAGCTCATCCTATGAGCTGTAGGATTTGCTCTCTACAGCTGTAAGTGACAGCTTATTGTGCTCCCCACAGCTCATCTTGTGAATAGTAGTTTATTGTGCACCAATAGCTCATTCTGTGAGCAGGGTTGTAAAAACTGATCACAAATATCACTAAAAAAAAATCTTGTACTGCGGGTTTGTCATTTTCTGGATCATAAATCTAACCCCATAGTAGAGAGAGGAAACTTTAGATGACGTTTTGGTCGCTCCTGAACCATCATAAAGTCGAAAATCATAAATGTTGTCGTTTAATGTTGCTGATTGAAAGAGACTCCTAGCGCTATTTTTGAAATCTAATTTCTTAATTAAGTCACAAATTCTGACAACACAGAAGCGTGGTAGGTGTTGAGGGTGAATGGAAGGGAGAGAAGGGGAAAGGGAGCAAACACAGGTGTTGAAATGTTTTTTTTTTCCATATCGCATATTTACAGGTGTAACGATGAAAGGAGAATTTGTAAGGAGAATATGTCCACCTTTGTAACACACACATACACATATACACACACGCACACGTTTCCCACGAATCATGCATTAAAGATACAATAATTTACAACCAAACACCATTACACTGATGCTGACACCAGTGAAAATCTAATACCAATCACACATGCTAACACCATCACACATGCTAACACCATCCAACATGATCTTCCCTCAGTAGCGTGGGACATCATTTACGGTAATATATCGCGTATTCTTTCAGTGTCCATTTGTTTGCCTCACGTTCACAGCTTCCACCGTCTACTAGCATCAATGAGCCTCCATTCAGAGGTCTTGATCCCTTGACAGTCTCCTGTATTAACAATGACTTCCCTGACAGAAACGGGAAGGGAGAGGAGGGGGGAGTAAGAAATTGGGGAAGAGACTGAGAGAAGGGGGAGGGAGAGAGAGGGGGGGGAGAAGACAGATGCAAACGTGGGATGAGTAAAGATAGGGAGGGAGAGGAGTAATGGAGAAGTGGAGGAAAACAAGAATGTGGGGATGGGGAATAGGGAACGAGGAGAGGAATGAGATAGGGTGAGAGAAAAAAAACAGTAGGGGAGAATTTAATTCACATCGCCTAGATCACAATGCCTGAATCCCACTTAAAGTACAGTAACTTAATCCTCTTGATTGCGATAACCTAGCATGTTTAGTTGCAATACAAAAACTTGACGCTTTATAAAGCATTTCATCTGAATCTTGACGTACAGGACAATGACCTGACTAACCCCTTGAGAGTAAGCTGATTAAATCTTCCTGAAGTACAGAGAAAAAACTTATCACTCCGAGTAAAATATTAGCTCTTGTGATTGGCATTATCTTCTCTCCATATTACTTAAGTCTTCACTTTCAACAACACAAATTTATCTTAAAAAATAGTAACTTCAGCACACTAAAAAAAATTGAATCCCTTATATACTGATCCATTTGTTGAGCACACGACCTCAGCTTTTCGGTGTAATGTTGCAGTAATTTTTGAAAAGTAGGAATTGCCAAAGATTTGGTGTAGATGGCAGCCATAAGCGAATATTAGACTGTTTTAATGCTCACGACATGACTGTGTATCCTCTCTCTTTCCTGAGGTACAAGGGAGCAATGAAACACCCCAGAATGATGCATAGAGGTTGTTATTACTTCCAGGGCAAGGCGAAGGGGATTTGGTAGCGAGGGTGACAGAATGGAGAGGAATGAAGAGGTGCTAAAGGGGTCGAGGGATGAGGCATAAGGGGTTAGAAGTAGGGGTAAAGGGAGAATGTAAGAGGTAGTGGGCCAGAGAGAGGACGTTAGAGGTAGTGGGCCAGACGAGTTCAGAGGTAGGAGAGTGGGGGAGGAGAGGCTGGTGGTGGCAGCAGTCGCAGGTGTCCAGTGATTTCATTCACCACTTCCGTAATCCGATTTACTCTTCTAAAAGTGCCCCTCAGTCGCCACTCCAATCCTTACAGATGTCCTCCTGTCAGTCCCTGGCCAGTTCCTGCACCGAGGCTCAGGTAGAAAGAATTAATTAAATAATTACCTGGTGCACGCATGAGGCAGAGCTACGATGGTGGTTCATCCTGAATGCTGACGATGTCCTCCAAGCCCCCAGATAAACACAGAGGCTTCTGATGCAGCAGGAGGGCCTCCATCTGGATTAAGAGAGAAGCTTGTAAAGTAGGCTGGGTTATGAAAGTCCACGCCCGGTCTTCGTAATCCTTAGGATATGTTCTAAAGTTGACAAATGTTCTCGTGGTAGCTAAAGCTACAGCAACGACAGCTACAAGAGGGACGGTTAAATACCCTATAGGATAACCAAAAGAGGAATGGTGCCATACAATAATGGACAGCATCCAGAAGACGAATAGTTCCATACACCATTAAACAACCTGAAGAGGAATGGCTCTATACACCATTAGACACCAAAAAGAGGAATGGTTACATAAAATAATGTCCAACAGCCAGAAGGATTGTTCCGTACACCATTAGTCAACCTGAAGAGAAATAACTTCATTTACCTTACAGCAACTACAAGAGGAATGACGACAGACACCTTAGCACAGCCAGGAAGCCAAGTCGCCAGAGTTTCAGACTGAGCTTCTGTCTTGAAATACGTTGTGACAGTGAGGAGCTCCTGAGTAATTGGTGGTCAAGAGGGCAGGCAGTACGCCACTTGGTGATTCTGAGCAAGATGCGTGAACCCTTGACATTTTCTCTACCCCCCCCAAATAAGACGCACAGTTCATGAAGCTGATCTTTAGGGTAATTTAAAAGTTAATTTGAGGATGCATGTCGACTGTGTTATTAGAGATGCCCCCAAGACACACACTTATTGAAATTATTATTCTTGAAATAAGGCAGAGAAAGGACAAATAATACGGAAACTTGTTATTTGTACCTTTCTGCCTTATTTCTATGGTCTTCCTAAAACTTAAGAACCTCGTATTTGTTGGAAGCGGTTCACGGTTTTTGTTATAAGTTAGGGAGAAAAACCAACGATACTGCTGAATAAAAAACACTAAATTCAGTAGAAGAAAAGAGAAGATGAAAGAAGAGAGAAGATAAAAAAGTGGTAAATGGAAAATAAGAGAAAGAAGATAAGTGAGGCGATGGGTTGGAAAAAGGAAAGAGAACAGAGAGAGAGAGTGAAAGGGAGAGAAATGAGATGACAGTGTGGATGGGAGAAGAGATTATAGAGAAGATAAAAAGAAAGGAAGGCATGAGAGAGAGATGATAAATGAAAAACTATTTGGATTGAAGGCGGGTAAAAGATAGATGAAATTAGTTATTTTTCTAATTTGAATCGAGTTAAATTGATGGATAAAAATAAAGTGAAGGAAGTGGAAAGTGTTAATGGAGTCGCTTACAGAGTTAATGGAGTCGTTTACAGCGTTAATGGAGTCGACTGCAGTGTTAATGGAGTCGACTATACTGTTAATGGAGCTTATACACTGATAGCTGAGTAATATAAAAAATTAATAATCGTATACAACTCGAATGGAGTCAAATATAAGGTTTAAGGGGTCGCCTAATATATATATATATATATATATATATATATATATATATATATATATATATATATATATATATATATATATATATATATATATATATATATATATAATCTCCTTTCTTTCAACACACCGACCGTATCCCACCGTGGCGGGGTGGCCCAAAAGAAAAAACCAAAGTTTCTCCTTTCAAATTTAGTAATATATACAGGAGAAGGGGTTACTAGCCCCTTGCTCCCGGCATTTTAGTCGCCTCTTACAACACGCATGGCCTACGGAGGAAGAATTCTGTTCCACTTCCCCATGGAGATAAGAGGAAATAAACAAGAATAAGAACTAGAAAGAAAATAGAAGAAAACCCAGAGGGATGTGTATATATGTGCTTGTACATGTATGTGTAGTGTGACCTAAGTGTAAGTAGAAGTACCAAGGCGTACCTGAAATCTTGCATGTTTATGAGACAGAAAAAAGGACACCAGCAATCCTACCATCATGTAAAAACAATTACAGGCTTTCGTTTTACACTCACTTGGCAGGACGATAGTACCTCCCTGGACGGTTGCTGTCTACCAACCTACTACCTATATATATATATATATATATATATATATATATATATATATATATATATATATATATATATATATATAATATATAATTATATATATATAATGGGTAGACTAAATCCAGTTGTGGCGCTCCTGAGCACTGGTATATCAAGGGGATTGACTTTGATACTGGTGAATGGCTCTTGATCTAAGGGATTGAAACTCACGTCCCCTTGAATCAAACTTGATTGCTTCCCATTTACCCGAAATGCATTATTATCGAATCAAGTAAGAATCAGAAATAACGTATTTAAATTAGATAAAACTTAGATTTACAAAGGACGAAGGTAAATACTGGCTTTCAAACGGAGGTGCCGATGCATGGAACAATCTGCCGAGTAGATAATAGAAACTAAAACTTTGGATAGCTTTAAAGAGAGATTAGACAGATATACGAGTGAGAAGCGCTGGACTTGATTAGCACTTGAAGCATCAGAAAAATATTATTACTATTGTTATTTCTATAACTATATTATTACCTATTATTATTACTTTTATTATTATTATTATTATTATTATTATTTTCCAGAAGCTGTGTGACCCGTATTTGTTTACGTTTTTACTGTTTTAAGACATAGGCCGTTTCTCGCTGAGGTAGAATGATCCTTAGAAAAAAAAAAGGAAACACTTTCACGGTCACTCAATCACTCTCGCCAGAAATATACTAACATGACAGTTCGGATGACCTCCAGCAGTAAGATCATCTGATTATGATTATTACCTCTTTGTCACGAGAAAGTAGAAGTTATGAAGGATAAAGATACTAATGCAGTATAATGAGTCAATACTGACAACGTTTCGCCCACACTGTGGGCTTTATCAAGTCACGAAAAGTTCTGTTTGTGACTTGATAGACACAAACTGTGACTATCAAGTTTGTGACTTGATAGTCACAAACTGGCCTCTTTGTGACATGATAAGACCCACTGTGTGGGCGAAACGTTGTCAGTATAGGATCATTTTACACAGTATTTGTGTCTATATCCATCGTTTCGGTATTTGATTCCATTTCTCTCCAAAAGTTATCAAATACAAACAAAAATCTTCAAGACATAATCTGGGAGACACTGATCCAGTTTCACCTTCTCTGTGACCCATGATTTTTTTTTTCTAAGTTTTTTGACCAGAGTAAATCTTACTTTTCCCATGGGGGAACTCTTGTAGTTTGGTTTGGGGAGAGAGGGGAAAAGGAGGGGGAGGTGATACAGAGACTGGAGGAGGGGGGAAGTGTGAGGGCGTGTAAGTTTAGGTGAGATAGGGGTTGGGGAGGGAAGGGGTAAGATGCGAGGACCATGGAAGAGGGGAAAAGGTGGGGAGGGGAGTGAGGGAGGGGAAACTCGTAAAACCAGCTCAGGTGGCGTTTGGTCAGAGTTGCATCAAATGACTCGCTGGTGAGGGATGGTAGGATTTTAATCAGAAGTGTGTGTGTGTGTGTGTGTGTGTGTGTGTCTGTCTGTCTGTCTGTCTGTCTGTCTGTCTGTCTGTCTGTGCGTGTGTGTGTGTGTGCTTGTTTGCTTGTTTACTTGTGTGCTTGTGTGGGGGGGGATAGGTGTGTGCGAATGGAAATCGAGTATAAAGCGGAGGGACAGGGATAGAAGGAAAGAAAAAAAAAAGCACAAATAACAATTTCGGTGTCGTCACAATTCATTCATCTCACTAACATTTATTTGCCGTAATTGTATCAGTACTGTTGTAGATAATTTGTTTTACGAGCTAAATAAAGTCCCGATATCTCTCACACACTCACACGCACAGTTGACTCTAATACAAGTACCCATTGGTACACAGATGTACCTTGGAACAGCCAAACAGGTGTTTGATGTATAATACAATAAGTGTCCTCCAACTAACATCTGTTTTCTCTAGTACTACCACATGCATTCCCCGTCGAGTTGCAAGTTACGTTCATTTTGTTATGCCGTTCCAAAGATTAATTTCTGAAGGTTCCTCTAAGTACACGAATACTATTTTCTTTATTTATAGTCAGATTAGGTTACGTAAACCCAGAAAGCATGTATTTAAATTGACATCGCAGTAACTGAGCAACATTGGAAAGAGTTTAAATCTGCACGCATATCATTCAATGCGAGAAATGTTTACGTGTTGTTGGGTGGTTGAAGCAGGTGTTCCCCGAAAGTGAGCTTTGTGTCATACTTGTGTGAGCTCACCTACCTGGGGATCACGAGAATCAATCTCCAGCTCTTAGGGGTGCTTATCATTATGTGGGAGGTCTTTGCTATTATGAGGGGTGTCTTTATGAGAGAAGGTCTTTGTTATTATGCTGGGGTTTTTATTATGAAGGAGTTTGTGTGAAAGGGGTCTTGATTATGTTAGGCTCTTCGTAATTATGCTGTGGAAGTCTTGGTTATTATACGAGTGTTTGTCATGTGAGGGGAGGAGGTCTTTATTATGTTGGGATTTTTGTCATTACAAAAATAATTCGTTTACTCATGTCTTTATTTTTATTTTATTATCACACTGGCCGATTCCCACCAAGGCAGGGTGGCCCGAAAAAGAAAAACTTTCACCATCATTGACTCCATCACTGTCTTGCCAGAAGGGTGCTTTACACTACAGTTTTTAAACTGCAACATAAACACCCCTCCTTCAGAGTGCAGGCACTGTACTTCCCATCTCCAGGACTCAAGTCCGGCCTGCCGGTTTCCCTGAACCCCTTCATAAATGTTACTTTGCTCACACTCCAACAGCACGTCAAGTATTAAAAACCATTTGTCTCCATTCACTCCTATCAAACACGCTCACGCATGCCTGCTGGAAGTCCAAGCCCCTCGCACACAAAACCTCCTTTATCCCCTCCCTCCAACCTTTCCTAGGCCGACCCCTACCCCGCCTTCCTTCCACTACAGACTGATACACTCTTGAAGTCACTGTTTCGCTCCAATCTCTCTACATGTCCGAACAACCTCAACAACCCTTCCTCAGCCCTCTGGACAACAGTTTTGGTAATCCCGCACCTCCTCCTAACTTCCAAACTACGAATTCTCTGCATTATATTGACACCACACATTGCCCTCAGACATGACATCTCCACTGCCTCCAGCCTTCTCCTCGCTGCAACATTCATCACCCATGGTTCACACCCATATAAGAGCGTTGGTAAAACTATACTCTCATACATTCCCCTCTTTGCCTCCAAGGACAAAGTTCTTTGTCTCCACAGACTCCTAAGTGCACCACTCAACCTTTTCCCCTCATCAATTCTATGATTCACCTCCTCTTTCATAGACCCATCCGCTGACACGTCCACTCCCAAATATCTGAATGCATTCACCTCCTCCATACTCTCTCCCTCCAATCTGATATCCAATCTTTCATCACCTAATCTTTTTGTTATCCTCATAACCTTACTCTTTCCTGTATTCACTTTTAATTTTCTTCTTTTGCACACCCTACCAAATTCATCAACCAATCTCTGCAACTTCTCTTCAGAATCTCCCAAGAGCACAGTGTCATCAGCAAGGAGCAACTGTGACAACTCCCACTTTATGTGTGATTCTTTATCTTTTAACTCCACGCCTCTTGCCAAGACCCTCGCATTTACTTCTCTTACAACCCCATCTATAAATATATTAAACAACCATGGTGACATCACACATCCTTGTCTAAGGCCTACTTTTACTGGGAAATAATTTCCCTCTTTCCTACATACTCTAACTTGAGCCTCACTATCCTCGTAAAAACTCTTCACTGCTTTCAGTAACCTACCTCCTACACCATACACCTGCAACATCTGCCACATTGCCCCCCTATCCACCCTGTCATACGCCTTTTCCAAATCCATAAATGCCTTATCTAAATACTGTTCACTTATATGTTTCACTGTAAACACCTGGTCCACACACCCCCTACCTTTCCTAAAGCCTCCTTGTTCATCTGCTATCCTATTCTCCGTCTTACTCTTAATTCTTTCAATGATAACTCTACCATACACTTAAGAACATAAGAACGAAGGAACACTGCAGAAGGCCTACTGGCCCATGCGAGGCAGGTCCAAGTCTCCTACCGGCTTAAGCCAATGCACCCAACCTAGTCAGGTCAGGTCACATTGACTTAAGGGAGGAACACGGCAACCGACCTGGTAGCACAAGCTATCAGGTCTAACTCACACCCACCCACATCTACTCATGTATTTATCCAACCTATTTTTAAAGCTACACAACGTTCTGGCCTCTATAACGGTACTTGGGAGTTTGTTCCACTCATCCACAACTCTATTACCAAACCAGTACTTTCCTATATCCTTCCTGCTGCGAGTCCTGTCTAGGCTAGATATTTTCAGCACACTATTTACATCCCCTTTATTTATTCCTGTCTTCCACATAAGAACTTTACCAGGTATACTCAACAGACTTATCCCCCTATAATTTTTGCACTCTCTTTTGTCCCCTTTGCCTTTATACAAAGGAACTATGCACGCTCTCTGCCAATCCCTAGGTACCTTACCCTCTTCCATACATTTATTAAATAATTGCACCAACCACTCCAAAACTATATCCCCACCTGCTTTTAACATTTCTATCTTTATCCCATCAATCCCGGCCGCCTTACCCCCTTTCATTCTACCTACTGCCTCACGAACTTCCCCCACACTCACAACTGGCTCTTCCTCACTCCTACAAGATGTTATTCCTCCTTGCCCTATACACGAAATCACAGCTTCCCTATCTTCATCAACATTTAACAATTCCTCAAAATATTCCCTCCATCTTCCCAATACCTCTAACTCTCCATTTAATAACTATCCTCTCCTATTTTTAACTGACAAATCCATTTGTTCTCTAGGCTTCCTTAACTTGTTAATCTCACTCCAAAACTTTTTCTTATTTTCAACAAAATTTGTTGATAACATCTCACCCACTCTCTCATTTGCTCTCTTTTTACATTGCTTCACCACTCTCTTAACCTCTCTCTTTTTCTCCATATACTCTTCCCTCCTTGCATCACTTCTACTTTGTAAAAACTTCTCATATGCTAACTTTTTCTCCCTTACTACTCTCTTTACATCATCATTCCACCAATCGCTCCTCTTCCCTCCTGCACCCACTTTCCTGTAACCACAAACTTCTGCTGAACTCTCTAACACTACATTTTTAAACCTACCCCATACCTCTTCGACCCCATTGCCTATGCTCTCATTAGCCCATCTATCCTCCAATAGCTGTTTATATCTTACCCTAACTGCCTCCTCTTTTAGTTTATAAACCTTCACCTCTCTCTTCCCTGATGCTTCTATTCTCCTTGTATCCCATCTACCTTTTACTCTCAGTGTAGCTACAACTAGAAAGTGATCTGATATATCTGTGGCCCCTCTATAAACATGTACATCCTGAAGTCTACTCAACAGTCTTTTATCTACCAATACATAATCCAACAAACTACTGTCATTTCGCCCTACATCATATCTTGTATACTTATCCTCTTTTTCTTAAAATATGTATTACCTATAACTAAACCCCTTTCTATACAAAGTTCAATCAAAGAGCTCCCATTATATCATTTACACCTCTCACCTCAAACTTACCTACCACACCCTCTCTAAAAGTTTCTCCTACTTTAGCATTCAGGTCCCCTACCACAATTACTCTCTCAGTTGGTTCAAAGGCTCCTATACATTCACTTAACATCTCCCAAAATCTCTCTCTCTTCTCTACATTCCTCTCTTCTCCAGGTGCATACACCCTTATTATGACCCACTTTTTGCATCCAACCTTTACTTTAATCCACATAATTCTTGAATTTACACATTCATATTCTCTTTTCTCCTTCCATAACTGATCCTTCAACATTACTGCTACCCCTTCCTTTGCTCTAACTCTCTCAGATGCTCCAGATTTAATCCCATTTATTTCTCCCCACCGAAGCTCCCCTATCCCCTTCAGCTTTGTTTCGCTTAGGGCCAGGACATCCAACTTCTTTTCATTCATAACATCAGCAATCATCTGTTTCTTGTCATCCTCACTACATCCACGCACATTCAAGCATTACATTTCATATATAAACATCTACCAATACCTGCCTTTATAAATGATGGATTTAAAACGCTCATTAAATACCGAGTAAACAAAACTATCCTGATCATTTACCGACGGAGCCTCGATTGGAGGACGGAGAATCGAGCCCTTTGTCACTTCTTGCGCTGAATGACACACCTGCATCACCCTTGCCCCCTTCCCCCACCCAGAACGAAGGCATCATCAGAGTAAACCTAAGCTGATGCCCTAAAATTGCATCGCCCTCCTTTACAAAGACGCACCAGGCAATATCAAGTCCTGGCGACGACTTTTCCTGGCAATCTCCACGACCCTGAGGTATCGTAGCTGTCACCAGAACCATACGAAGTGTTACACTGAATCAAGGTCAAAGTTATGATGTTCCTTGATGATGACTGTAATTCGATCACAGTGAGGCCTACGTCAAGACCTCGGCCACTATGAAAAAAATCAGCTCTGTTTCACGATCTAGTCAGTGATGAAGCCTTCAGGCTGCTCAGAGACCCGGTTCACTATAAAGCCTTCATCCTGCGTCAAATCCTCCCTCCCTCTTACGCATTCATTCTGCGTAACAATGATCTCGTTTGCATAGACGCAGACCTGAGTGTGAATCTTCATTAAAACACTTGAGATGCGTATCTCTGGTCTACATAAAGTGAACTTCAAACGCGATGGTAAAGCAGATTATAACGTTAAGAGGATGTACGACATCCCTGATGATGGTTACTAAAGTGTAGCGAAACATAAACATAACGACACAAGTTGTAGATGAAGCTTACGTTGGGACGGCTTTTTTGTTCTGTGTAGAGCTTTATCATCTCTTGTTTCACTGTGTTGAGCTCTATCAAGTTCTGTAATTTGTCCTTTGCTTTCATGCTTGTGAAACAGTTTAACGTAATCATTCCAATTGCTTGGAAAAAGTTCATTACCTTTTCTGTAAATTAACGATGCATTGGAAACTTCATTAAAAATTAACTATACCTTTATGCATTATATATATATGTATTTGTATGTCACTTTAACTTTTCAAATGAAATACTAGGGGAATATGCATTGATTAGTCTGTTAAATTTAAGACCAATCTACTGATTGGGTGAATCATAAAGTATCAGTTCATTTGTATTCTCCCTTCAAGAATAATATAATCCCCAAAATGGAATTAAAGCAAAATTTCATCGTATATTCACACTAAAATCTGATTTTTTTTTTCTAAGTATATAGGCTATAGAGCTAACCTGCTGGGCAGGTCCCTCTCCAATCGAACCTCCTCTCACTCGTGACCAGTGGTTAAGTAATTAAGTTAATAATCTTTAATTCTAGAAGTACATGTACAAGGTATACCAGCTTAGCTGACATCAATAACATACTACTATACAGAAAACCCTTTAATATGCAGAGCATTTCGGGCAAATTAAGTCAATTTTGTCCCAAGGATGCGACCCACACCAGTCGCCTAATACCCAGGTACCTACTTGACTGATAGGTGAACAGGGACAATAGGTGTTTTAATTAAACACTTCCTAATGTTCCCATCGATACTGAGGATCGAACACGGACCTTTGTGTGAGCTAAGTGCTCAAGAAATAATTTATTTTAACTTAATCCATCTTCAGTTACCTTGACAAACTACATTGCACAACAATGATATATATATATATATATATATATATATATATATATATATATATATATATATATATATATATATATATATATATATATATATATATATATATATATATCACACACACACACACACACACACACTTCATAAAAAGTAACTCTGTAAAATTTGCCTCCTACCTGCCCTCCTTCCTTGCCCTCTCTCACAATTATAATTCTCCAAATGCAATCCAGCCCCCCCGCCTTGCCCCTTGAGCGTTAACCAAATTAAACACTCGGTGAGAAGAATGAGATAATTATGAAACAGACGAAACTTGCCTCTGGGTGACTCAAGCACGAGTGATGCCAGCATTAATTATGGAATTCTGAAAGTTTCATTTCACCATTCACATATTTAATGTTTTTTTTTTTTCTGGTGAATAAACAAAAGAATGGACGGGGACTCGAGCCAGGGTCCTGGCATGGAGCAGGTCAAACAACGGTTCGAGTCTCCCTCTATTTTGCTATTTATTCATTGATAGTCATTCATTACCACTTGTCTCGTGTTCATATTTACTAGAATATCATAATTGCTTCTCACGTCTGCTTTTGTTCGATCTTCCTATATTGCTCTGTTGTTTACAGTATAGATATGCTAGTATATACACCGAGAAGTGTATATATTTTTATATAAATACTTGCTTTAATATCTCATTTAGATATTAGTATTTTACTGACAGATCGCACAGTCGATAAGATTTAAATCTAATAAAACAAAATATATATTCTCAGATCCCTCTCTCTGGCTGATATTTTTTTAATTACGTGGCACTTACGATAAGTTACATCATATATTAAACACTATCTTTGGGCAACTTATCTAACTCTTGTTGTAGGGATTTACATTATGCTTAAATTTAGCACAAGATAATTGTATTTTCTGCAAAACTGTTCCATATCTTTATTCTTTTTGCAAAGCCAAACAAATTAAATAAAGATAAAATGTGCAAGTACTACGTTGTGGGATTTTTTTTTATATTTCTAGTATTCTTTATATATGAAAAGCTTCATAAAATTTAATATTTGTCTTTGTCTTTTATTTACCTCCAGACACGTCTTTCATGGGATATTTTTGAAAAAAAAAAATACCAATAGAAAATGCATTATGCCCAAAATTTTTTTTGAATTATTTATGAGACTGAATCACTAACTTAACGCATTAGAAGCATAGAATTTTCCTCGTTAGAAATAGTTTTAACTATATTTTGGTTTCCAGGTATGTTATACACATGGTACCATGAATCCTGTTGTTTACAAGGACTTTCCAATCACGTTTTAATACATCTTCACCTCCACGTCTCAAGTTCTGGGTAATATAAAATAACCGAGAGCTCGTCAACTCTATATATGATCTACCTGTGAACAATAAATACCAATCTTACAGGGCTGGAATATTATTCAGTCAAATCTGATTGAATTATATTCCAGCCAGGAGCTGTATGCTCACCAAGGAATTACGTCTTCCCTCTGATGATGAGGATAGTAATAATGAAGACTGATAATGAACAGTGTTGTTAGCCATTGTAGATTTCTCTTCTTACAATATAATTCGGAATTTTTTTCAGAGTAGATGCAGTTCCTCTGTACATTCCATGAAACCCCATGGTGATATTTTAAAGGAAGGTGATAGAGAACGAGGGAGGAGGGGTCAGAGGGAGGAGGGGTCAGAGGGAGGAGGGGTCAGAGGGAGGAGGGGTCAGAGGGAGGAGGGGTCAGAGGGAAGAGGGGTCAGAGGGACGAGGGGTCAGGGAAGAGGGGTCAGAGGGAAGAGGGGTCAGAGGGAAGAGTCAGAGGGAGGAGGAGGAGAAATAACGAGAGAGAAGAAAGAGCGAGGAGGGAAGGAAGAGGAGTAAGAGAGGTCGAAGAGTAACTGGGAGAAAGAGGATGAGGGAAGAGGAAGGAAAAAAAAAGAAGAGAGTGATGGAAGAAGTAGGGGGGGGAAAAGGGAGGGGGAGGAGGGATGAGGAAAGAGGAAAAAGGATCAGGAGGAAGGAAGGAAAGTAGTAGTAGAAGAGGAGGAGGAAGGATAGGAAGAGGAGGAGGAAGAGGAGGAGGGATAGGAGGAGGAAGAGAAGGAGGGATAGGAGGGGGAAGAGAAGGAGGAAGAGGGGGTAGAATAAGAGGAGGAGGGAAGAGGAGGAGGAGGAAGGAAGGAAGGAGGGAGGGAGGGAAGGAAGGAAGGAGGGACGGAGGGAGGGACGGAGGGAGGGACGGAGGGAGGGACGGAGGGAGGGAGGGATGGAGGAGGAATTATGACTGGAAGAGGCTTCAAACTCAAATTAATTCTAATGAACACCACTTCAAACTGACAAGAACTGCTGTCTTGTATTTAAAGATCAGGAGTGTGTGTGTGTGTGTGTGTGTGTGTGTGTGTGTGTGTGTGTGTGTGTGTGTCTGTCTGTCTGTCTGTCTGTCTGTCTGTGTTTGTCTGTGTCTGTGGGTGGGTATGTGTATTACACGGTTATTACATCACGGGAATAAATATAATTCTTTCCATATCTGTAATGATTCAGGTGTCCCCTGGTGGTCTTGCTGTCCAGTGCCCCGTCATCACCTGGTGGTCTTGCTGTCCAGTGCCCCGTCATCACCTGGTGGTCTTGCTGTCCAGTGCCCCGTCATCACCTGGTGGTCTTGCTGTCCAGTGCCCGGTCATCACCTGGTGGTCTTGCTGTCCAGTGCCCCGTCATCACCTGGTGGTCTTGCTGTCCAGTGCCCCGTCATCACCTGGTGGTCTTGCTGTCCAGTGCCCCGTCATCACCTGGTGGTCTTGCTGTCCAGTGCCCGGTCATCACCTGGTGGTCTTGCTGTCCAGTTCCCCGTCATCACCTGGTGGTCTTGCTGTCCAGTGCCCCGTCATCAACTCTCCCACGTGAGTCTTGTCCTACTGTTTATCCTAGCTTAAAACCTAATTCATGACTTACAATTGTAAAGCTAAAACGGTTATCATTTGCAGATTATTCTTCTATGTATGCCTGGGTGAATATTTTAATATTTTAGATGCATGCTTTCTGTTTTGCGTGTATGTTGGAACAGTTTTTAGAGATGCTGAGGGAAAATCCATCTCAATGTTTTATTTTTTATTAAGTTTAATGCTTATAATTTTGTTTATAAAGAGCCTTGAAAAGAATAATTTTTCTAAGCTTATTTATGTCTTGCCCAGTTAATATTAAATATACACAAGAGCTAAAATAATTTTGAGTTTTATATTTTTAATTAAAAAAAAAGTTGCAGTCTATAAAAAATCACATAATTGGCTTCTAGGTGAAGTCAGAAAGATTATTTTGAATTTGTATCTGTGATATAGAAATTTTTAACTACGATAGACGCGTGTTGTAAGCCTTTTCCTTAGAGAAAATTATGAAAAATTATACAACACGAGCAAATTCGTAGAAGAGACAAGCGTGTGGAGGTTATGAAGAGCTTTGGTAATCCATAATATATACTCTCGCCAGCACTAATTAAGAAATTTAGCACAAATAACGGAGGCACTTTAATTTTTCACGCGTATTTTTATTAAAAATCAGCAAAAATCTTATGTTTTCTTTTCTACTCTTGGGATCATATCTGGCATGATGTTTACGATTCTGAGTGATATCTTCAACGAATAAATAGCAAATATGTGAATTAAAATAGTATAATGATTCTGCCTTTCCAGACTCGTTTTCTATTCAGTTTGGTTAGTTTTAATTCTACTCTCGTTTTTCTCCTTTTTTTTCTCAATTCATAATTCTTACCTTCTCATTCTTCCACGCATCTGTAGTGCTCTTCATTACCCAAGTCTAACGTCAACTTTCTTCCCACCCAATAACCCTTGTTATTTTTCTCAGTGCTCTCTCTCCACCTTTTCCCTTTAAAGTCGTCTCCTCCCCATTATCTTTTCATCTCTCCAATTCCTTCTTCGTATTCCACACGTTACCATTTCCAGTTCTGGCTACTCCAGTCTTACAAATCATCCCACACTTGAAACCAGCTAGAGTTTAGTTCCTTGGCTTATCGTGTATCCATATACTCTTGTACAACCATCCACAGGATAGATAAAAGGTGCACAAGTGCAGTGTGATGAATGGTTTGAAAAACCGACAAGTTGAAGATTGAGACACTTATGCAACATATGGGAATCTTTAGTCAGGAAACGCTTCACCACACAGCGGCTTCATCAGTCCAATACAAAGTAGAAAGGCGTAAGGTGAGGAGGAGTTTGAGGTAATCAGTCACTCAGTCCCAGGCTGAGGGACTGATTACCTCAAACTCCTCCTCTCCTTACGCCTTTCTACTTTGTATTGGACTGATGAAGCCACTGTGTGGCGAAGCGTTTCCTGAATAAAGATTCCCATATGTTGCATAAGTGTCTCAATCTTCAACAAGTGCAGTACACACTTTCTCAACTGGTATCGTGCATTTAGCTTGTATGAAGACCTTCCTTGACACTCGTGTCGTACGTGTTCATGATTTATCATAATATATACAATGGTTTATTCATCTAACAACTTATGTTGTGTTACGTCGCACTTTGGTGTATATTTTTTATTCAGGAAAAACCGGTTATCTGGACTTGAGTCCTGGCAGTGGGAAGAAGCAAAGTGCCTGCACTCTGAAGGAGAGGTGGGGATTCTGTGGTCTAGTGGGTCATCTGAGTTGTAATATCGGAGCCTTTCTGGCTAGGCAGTGATTGACTGATTGACTGAAGGAAACAATTTCTTTGAGTGAGGGGATTCGAACTCGTGTTCTGAAATTGCTTGTCACGTTTTCCAATGAACCACTGAGGACATAATTTGTCTTTCCGTTTTCCCCCTTTTCTTCTGCTATTTTTTTTTAACTATAACTATCTCACGCCTTTCCCTTCTAACCCTTCCAGTCGTCTCCTTCCACATCAATCAATTCTTCTCAAGCACAGTTTTCCCTTGCTACTTCCCCTCACTTACATTTCTTCTAACTCCATCCCCTTCCTTTCCCCCCGCTCCCTTTTCCTCCACCTCCTGCTTCCTCCTCCTCCTCCTACTTCTCCTTCCTCCTCCTCCTCCTCCTACTTCCCCTTCCTCCTCCTTCACCTTCCTCCTTCACCTTCCTCCTCCTTCACCTTCCTCCCTCCCTTTCCCTGCCTGACCACAGGGTGTGCCTCTGGCAGTCTGGGAAACACAACCGCTGTGAAATCGATAATTGTCGGTAAATAGCAGTCCACAATGCACGATTTCCCCCTTAAGGTGTGTTGGTGCCCCTGTCATGCAGAGCAAGGGAGACGCTCCCTTCCTTCTCCACTACCCCCTACTTTCCCTGTCATGAAGAGTGAAGATTCCTCCACTACCTTTCTTCATCGCCGTCGTCCTCTACTTCCTTTTTTCTTTTTCGCCCTCTCTTGCTTCCCATTTTTTTTTTTATTTTTTCCCTGTGTTTGTCATCGTCAAGACGACCCCATCTTCATGCATTTTCCTCCTCAATTTTTTTTCTCTTCCTCTTCAAATACTAGTCTTCGTTTCCGACATCTTCCCACAGCGCCGCCATAAGCTCCTGCTTATTCTGTTATTAATTACCGTCTGATCCTCTTTTCGTGAACGCTGTAATTATTAGCGTGGCGGAAGCTCTGTCTCTGTAAACTTAGTCCTAATGTCATATATTAAGTTATTTGTGTGTGTGTGTGTGTGTGTGTGTGTGTGTGTGTGTGTGTGTGTGTGTGTGTGTGTGTGTGTGTGTGTGTGTGTGTGTGTGTGTGATATAATCCCGTCTTTATGAAAAAAATAATCAGAACGACACATTGAAATATTATCATGGTCTTTCTTATTATTTTTCATAAAACTTTATTTATATCACAGTGGACAGTGTATTATTGCACTGCATGAGGGGTGTGACCCTACCCCCGACCCCCTGCTGAACCCCCACACCCCCCTCCAGCACCTCCACACCCCCCTCCAGCACCCCCACACACACCCCTCCAGCACCCCCACACCCCCCTCCAGCACCCCCCACACACCCCTCCAGCACCCCCACACCCCCCTCCAGCACCCCCACACACCCCTCCAGCACCCCCACACCCCCCTCCAGCACCTCCACACCCCCCTCCAGCACCCCCCACACACCCCTCCAGCACCCCCACACCCCCCTCCAGCACCCCCACACACCCCTCCAGCACCGCCACACACCCCTCCAGCACCCCCACACCCCCCTCCAGCACCCTCACACCCCCCTCCAGCACCCCCACACACCCCTCCAGCACCTCCACACCCCCCTCCAGCACCCTCACACCCCCCTCCAGCACCCCCACACACCCCTCCAGCACCCTCACACACCCCTCCAGCACCCCCACACCCCCCTCCAGCACCCCCACACCCCCCTCCAGCACCTCCACACCCCCCTTCAGCACCCCCACACACCCCTCCAGCACCTCCACACACCCCTCCAGCACCCTCACACCCCCCTCCAGCACCCCCACACACCCCTCCAGCACCCCCACACCCCCCTCCAGCACCCCCACACCCCCCTCCAGCACCCCCACACCCCCCTCCACCCCAAACCCGCTCGTCCGACGATCATCAGGGACACACTGTACTCTGCCAGCAGCTACTAACACACACAAGATCTTGGACAAATGGTTTACTTAGCATTCAGTGAGATGAAAAGCTGTAAGCCTTCTCCCTGAAAGCTGGCTGCCTTGGATCAACGTCTAGCGCAAGCTGGACGCCAAGGTATTGGTCCAGTGTGGTGAGAATGGTAATGCACTGCGTACCTTGTTCCAAGGGATGTAGGTTCGAGTCTCCTTCAGCCAGAGATCAGTGTTTGTGTATATTTCACCTTCTCTTGCGAATTCCTTTATATATATCTCCATGGGGAAGTGGAAAAAATCTTTCCTTCTTAAGCCAAGCGTGTCGTAAGAGGCGACTGAAATACCGGGAGCGAGGGGCTAGTAGTAACCCTTTCTCCTATGTATATAAATTACTAAATGTACAAAGAAGATAAATTTCGCAGTTTTATTCTTTTCCACACGTTTATTTTAACATTAATGGAATATATTTATATATTCAAAAAGTATTTCACTTCAATGACTTTACTCTGCTTCTTTAGGGAAAATCATTCCATAAAGAGCCAATATTGCAGTATCTGCCTAAAAAGCACTGTACTGACCTCTTTTAATATCCACATAAGGAATTAAAGTATCCAGACTTTATGCCTAACTCACTACTGAAGATAATTCACAGTTACCCAGAAACCAAACTTGGTACCAAGAAATAAAGCTAAATAAGAACAAACTCACCCCACATGCGTGGATTACATTTTATTAAACATTTAGAACTCGTTATTTTCATATTAAATTATTTTCATTCAGTTTGTATTTGCTCAGGATTTTAAGATCATCTGACGACTCTGGGGAGAATCCAGACTTAATAATACGTAGCAATATCGAACAGATCGTGCTTCTCCAGCATTAAACAGAGCACTGCAATATTTGTCCATGGTGCTAATGGTGTTTTAATGCGTTTATTGTTCTTCTCGATAATTAAAACCTGATAATTCTTGCCGTTTATGCATTAGAATAGTGTACATTTCCGAGGCTACTCCAGCTAGCAAGCATCTTCAAACGCTGCGGTTAAAGCCGGAATCTCTTCCCTTGCTCTGATAATTATATTCAGCTTTATTCTTGAGTAATGACAATATTAATCCAGAAGACATTTATTGCAGCATTTAAAGGCGAGTAACGTAAGTTTCAGTAATGCTCATAGACAGATGCCTACGGGGTAATATCATTATTCATCAACACTGATGGATAATATTACGAACGACCGCGTCCGAGTTATCGTTGTTGCTATTATAAGCACGTTATATGTTGCAGATATATTATAAGTGGCTGATTTTATTACTGTTGATTTATCGTTTGTTGGTAGATAGTTTATAGCCTTTTGTTTATACGTAGATTTCCATTTATCACTAATGGTGATAAATGGAAATTAATGGTACTGAACAGATAAAAAGAGATAAGCAAGAAGATGGTCAGTAAGGCTATCATTTATCGAGTAAACATGAGAAGAGGGAAGAATAATATAATATATGTTGATTAATATCTATTAAGAGCGATATAGCAAAAATGAAAGAGCGAGTAGCGAGTCAACTGCCATCATAGTAACGCCGCTAGTATTAATAGAAGACTAATTCTAGATCAGAATTATCCAACTTATTATCGGTCTGGTTGGAAAAGGAAGGCAACACGGGAACGCATTTTTTTTCATTACCATGACCGGTGTTTTATTAACGAGTTCGTGACGCAGCCAGCAGATCTTGTGTCCATGGGTTCCATAACACTGTTAGCAGATCTTTCGTTCCCATATCACTGGCACAGTTAGATCTCTTGTGGTTTGACAAATTATGGAGACCAGTATGGTAAATTGACACTAAGTCGTAAATTGAAATAAGTCGTACCAGAGAATTTTGTAAAATATACGTCAATATGTAGGACGCGACCTGAGGCGCACTTTAACTTGCCAGTCCTCTTGTTGAACAGCCACAACACTAAGCACGCTCAGTATCGCGTCCTGGTGACTTTACCTCCCACACGCACCCTTTCTCACAACCAATACCTCCTCTTCATTTAACAACAGCCTCCTGGGGCTGTAGTTGAGAAATTTTGTCTGGCTTACAATACGCTTTAGAATTAAAAAATAAGTTTCCACGGATCCATAATATTAAATGCGTTTGAGCATTTCATTTATATTTTCAGATGCTTCATAATATCTATGAAATAGGCTGTCTTCATGAGACTAATCTGACGTTATGCCTGGAGCTTCGGTTCATTCAGTCCCTGCCAATATATACATGTGTACAGCATCCTTTATAATGACTTAACACAGATTAACACTAAGCGAATCGTCGTTAAAATGTGGTCTTACTCCACTGAATATTTCTTGTCTGCACCATATACTAGTCATCCGAAAGTCAGAAATGGTTCATAAACACTTCACATTCCTCATGAGCTACGTCTCGCATGGTATATAAACCCTTGTTAGCATTCCACAAGAACTTCGTCTGGAGCGCTTTATTTGCTCCCTATCGCATTCCACAACAGCTGGTCACAGCATTTTACTGTACAAATATAGTACACTGATTCCTAAGCAGATAAGAGAAAGTGTAATGATAATGACGTAAAACCAATTGTGAAATTCTAGGATAAGGAGAGCGAGTACAAATTAGTTGGTCCTTTTGCCAAAATACTTAGTATGTAACTATAAATTAACAGGAAAGATAGAAAATATATTTTTAATGTTAAAGGATGCATAATACTAATGCTGAGCTTGAGAAGTGCCTTTCTCCACATTTATATATAGAAGCCATTAAGGAATTTTTGTCTGCAGCGCCTTTTAACCTCAGTGTGTATTATAAATACCTCTGTAATCACCTTAAGGATTCTGTCGAAAAGCTGCAGTTGCAAGTCGCATAATATTATTTCTGTGGAGTTATTACTCTTGCAGTGGGCGTAAGATCGCTCATGTTATCCACCACTGAATCTGCTCCATTCCTTTCTTCTATTGTAGGTACATCATTCTGCTGCCTATCATTGTAAATCAATCATTCCTACTGCCTACGATTGTTGGTGCATCATTCCTGCCGTAATCAGTGCTCTATTACTGCTGCCTACCTATGTATGTACTCCCTTCTGCGTACTGTTGCAGGTACCCCTGCCTTCCTGCTGCCTGCCGTTGCATCTGCCTAGGTACGCATGCCTAGTCCCTTATAACACACGACACGCATGCGTCAACAAATCATCTTTATATGACATATTTATAAGGCTCGTGCCATTTTTAACTAACTTGTCATGAAGCGCGTGTGAGTTTGTGTGTCCAGCCAAAATCACAGACGTGTTTATATGTCCCACTGAGAAGTGTGACCAAAATGGTCGTATATAATAATAAATGTCCCACAAGTACATTTATAATTGTTTATTTTACAATATTTTAGCTTTGCTGCTCGTGCGCACCGGCCTGTCTCAGGTAGCGTTAGGTGAATTGTGGTAATGAGTTAGATACTTCTAACATTATGTGATTTGATGACAGACTTCTAACAGTGTGTGACACGAGTGCCTTCACATACTGTGTGATATTATGATAGGCTTCTAACACTGTGAAATTACGACTGGCTTCTAACTACACTTTGATCTAATAAGTTTCTGATATTGTGTTAGCTGATAGTAGGTTTCTAACGTTGTATGCTTTGGTGACATTCCTCTAACATTGTGATCTGTTGATACGAATATAGAAATTAAAGAAGACCTGTAAACTGCAAGACAATTTGATTAGACTTCTGAAATGGTCAGACAAATAGTTACTGGAAGAACAAATTTACGAAAATTCAGAAGTGAAAAAAACAGCCCGGAGATGGAATGTTGTTCGAGGGGACAGAGACTACAGTCATCTAGCATCTAGCCATATGCGAGTCTTAAAAACCAAAAAAAAACAGCCTTTAGGAATCTTAACATATTCATTCTACATACGACACACCTGATCAAACATCAAATAAATTAAAAGATGTCCAGAAATTCGAACGGAATTGATCCCGGAACCCAGAAACTAAAATTCACTAAATCTGACATCGTTGGTGGACATAAGAACCAGGGGAGATATGTTAACAACGTATATGATCATTGATTTTAAGGCAGAAAGACACTCTTGGACTAGCGTGGCTCGGGGTCGGGAGACAGTCAATGAAGACTCAGATGATTCTGAGAGACTTAAGGGAAGAGTACCACAGCCTTAGGGCCGTTAAGAAGCTGAATGACCCAGAGGAGAAAGTGGTGGAAGCAAACTCATTAGACAGGTCTAAGAGGAGTTACAACATGACCCACATGGAATGAAACTAGTGACACTAATTGTGTGTGTTCTGGAGGCTCAGCCCTGAGCTGATATTGAACCCTCGCAGCAACATCTAGGTGAATACGGCTAAGTCTATACACTCGCTCTCTCTCTCTCTCTCTCTCTCTCTCTCTCTCACACACACACACACACACACACACACACACACACACACACACACACACACACACACACACACACACACACACAACCTTTATATAGCTCAGGATCTCTTTAAGGTAATCGATAATCCTGGACTAGCTAGCTAGCCACCCACTCAACAGCCTTTTACAGACATGACGAATCTGGAAGTCAATTATGTGGACTTTTAAAAGACCTGTGCCTTTCTATGGGGTCGTTTCACCTACGTTATCATTGCCATTAAAAACTTATTTTGACAGTAGATGAGAGATTTTTACTAAATATCCCTGAGTTTTTTCCCCTGCCTTTAAGCTTTTTTGTTTATTATTTGAGAAAGCGACATCTGATTAGCTTGAAATTTCCATCGCTGGTGTATTGTAAATAGGGAAAAATTCATACAATAATTGTCATTGTGCTTTGTTTAATTTCTATAGATATTTCTGATTTTGGTATCCAAACGATGTCTTTACACTCTCCTGATTGTCTTTACACTCTCCTGATTGTCTTTACACTCTCCTGATTGTCTTTACACTCTCCTGATTGTCTTTACACTCTCCTGATTGTCTTTACACTCTCCTGATTGTCTTTACACTCTCCTGATTGTCTTTACACTCTCCTGATTGTCTTTACACTCTCCTGATTGTCTTTACACTCTCCTGATTGTCTTTAAGAACATAAAGGAGGAACACTGCAGCAGGCCTGTTGGCCCATACTAGGTAGGTCCTTTACAATCCTTTACACTCTTCTGATTGCCATCACATTCTTCTGATTGTCTTTACACTCTTCTGATTGTCTTTACACTCTTCTGATTGTCATCACACTCTCCTGATTGTCGTCACACACTGAAGATTGATTTAGCTTGCATAGAAAAAAAAAAAAAGGTGGGATTGTTGTATGAGTATGCAGGTGGTAATTTCAAATTTATTTTTAATAAATTTTCTCGTGAAATATCTTGAGCATGACTCTTGTGCATTGATTATTTTTTTTAATTGAACGTAAAAGAGGAGCACTGCAGTAGGCCTATTGACCCACACTAGGCAGGTCCTTCTCAATCCCAAAACCACTAACAAAAATATTTGCCGAACCCATTTTCAATGCTACCCAAGAAATAAGCTTAGATAACCCTATGAGCTCATGCGTAAGTCCCACTCAAATCCAATCCCTCTCACCCATATATGTATCCTCGAAAGAACATAAAAACCATTCATCACATAACAGTCAAAGTTCATGTGTTAATTTACCAATTTCCTAACATTGCAAATATAACTGAAGTCGCTGGGGTCAAAACAATAACTAGAGAATGGCTCGTCTGATAGGATTCAAACTTTTCACCATTAATTAACTAAAATATTTACTTTGATTTCCAGCCGTGTATGATAAAATTTGCCAATTTAATTAAATTGTTTTCCATACAATAACTTAAGAATGCCTCTTCTGATCGGCTTTAAACCTTAAACTTTGGTGAATTTCACTTAAAAAAAAGCATGGACTGATTTCGGGTTGTGCAGACTCTAATTTGTCAATTTTATTAAAGAAAATGGAAAATGGAACTAGTGGTTTTTATTCCTTAATTTGTGTCTGCCTAATCCTATCGATCGTAATCCTTCAACACGTTGCTAACTGAATAAACCAAAGTAATCACAGATTGATCTGTGTGTGATAACTTAAAAAATCAAAGTAATCACACAGAGATCAATGTCCCATTGATCTCCGTGTGATCAACCAGAACGAGAGGGAAAAACAATAAGAGATGAATAAATGTCACAATCCCATATTTGGAACAATTCATAGAATGCCTCCAGGTGTTGCGACTTGATAATTTCCCGAGATGGGCCCGGACGTGGTCTGAAGCTTGTCTTCCAGTGTTGCGGGTTATCGTAATTACCTATTGCTTGAGAACACAGAGAATGAAATGATGAAAGCAATCTCCTTAGCTAGGCGTAAGAGAAGGCATAACTATGACAATATACATGATAAAAGGAAACCTAAATATAGGTCAGTAAAGTGATGAGGGTCATATTATGTCTCTCGAGCTCACTGGCCAGTACATACTGGTGGCGAGTACATACTGGTGGCGAGTACATACTGGTGGCGAGTACATACTGGCAAGTACATGCTGGCAGGTAAATACTTACGAGTACACTCTAGCTAGTACATACGAACACACAATACAAGACTCCTCCCGTCCACCAATTACTTTTTTAGGGAGTCTACTTTCTCCTACCTTTCTCTTACTTTCCCCTCCTTGCCACACCCACACCCTCTTCCTCGTCCTCTTGCTACTGTTGTCTCTCCTACCCTACCTCCTCCTCCTCTTCTTTATGATTCACATCTCTCCCTTTCTACTCCAATTTCTTTTTCTCCTCTTCCAACTCCTTGTTCATCGTCATTAACCGTTTCCTCCCATTATCATTTTCCTCCTCTCCTCCTTGTTCTTGTCTTCCCCTACCATCACAAGTATCTTTTGCTTATTTCCCTTCTGTAACTCTCATTTAAATCCTATGAATCCTCTATTACTCCACTGTTCTTTTCTTCCTCTATCACTCCACCGTTTTATCCTTTATCTGCTCATCCTATTTCTCCTCTTCCTTCTCATCGGCTTTTTTTTTTCCTCTTCCACATCCGCCTTCTCTTCCTCCTCTTCCTTCAAAAGCATGGATTAAGAGGAGGTGCCTTCATGACATCCACCTATTTTAACCCGGTGTTTTATAACTTCGTCTCGCGTATTTTGCAAGACACTGACAATTATGAAGTCTTTTTTTACCGACACTGCTGGTGTAAGACCGTGTTTGGCCAGGGCCATCCACGAGAACAGTTAGTGGCCATTATCCACCTATCCTCCTCAGGGTGGATTAAGCAAAAGAAAATGAGAATCTTAAGGCAATTATAATTATATTAATTACCTTATCATAACCCCTCCCCCCCACCCAAGCCGGTGATGCCACTAAGAGTTTCGGGTTGTGCTGCTTTTAACACCCGTGGAGTGGAGGTTAGCATGCTCAGCCCTGCGAGAATTAGAACAGAGGGTCGAGTCCGCATGATTCTTTACTTGATTTGGTGTGTGTACACAATTATTTGTGGTTGCATGTATCTAGTCATGGCTCCTGGCCGCACCTCGTTGCTGGTCGCTACTGTGTATGTGTATTATTGTATATGGGGTCCCCCTGAGGCGTAAGTAAATGGATGCACTAAAAAATCTGAAGCTAACACACACACAAATATATATATATATATATATATATATATATATATATATATATATATATATATATATATGTATATGTAATCTCACACCTAGCAAATTCAGCAAAACATTGTGTTGTTGCATTGCCTTTAATACCCGTAGTGCGGCAGAGAGCAGATCTGGTCACTCAAGAAGTAGGAGAGTGGGTTGAGGCTCTGTGATTCCTTCGTCAAAATGTTTCATTCCTCTGTCAGTGTGACATTTTATTGTCTGTTTGGCTCAGCTTGTCACCAGCATGTTCATTCACTGTGTGTGTGTGTGTGTGTGTGTGTGTGTGTGAAAGATTGGAGTGAAGGAGAATGGATTGTCTGGGATGTGACATGCAGGAATGGTAATTAACCTCTAATTTATACAGGAAAACCGGTTACCCTGATGAGACTTGAAGATGGAAGCACGATTCTTGGACTTTTAAAGTCAGGTGAGGACGCTGCGGCTTGCTGGGTTATTAGACAGCGATGCTCATGCAGTTCTGGAAACGCAGCTGAAGATTACGTGATTGCGATGTTTTTATTTAAATCATCCTGTTATTGATAGAACAGGCCCATGGGCTTAAAAAGATAAGAAATATCAATCTGAACATAGAAACACATTACAAGAAAAACATTAGTCCTTTGTAATGTATTAGTACAGAGAAAACGATCAATATTCTCGTTTTCCCCCCATGTAGTTATTTCCATATCAATACTTATACTTCGCATCCTCTGACCAAAATAAATAAATAAAAAAAAAGCTGTCTTAGCAGATATAAACAAGAGACAAGCCTACAACGACCCCCTAAGAGCAATAAATTTGTCCCAGAGCGAGAAACCACCGCGCGACGAGGGTATAAAGCCATCAATCAGCAGTAAATCATCTCATTATCGCCTCGTACATGACAGCTCTCTAATCATGCGCCGTCGTCAGGACAACTGACCATGCCCCTTTCACCCCCCTTTCCCAACCACCACCACTTTCTAATGCTAGTGCGCATACTGTCGAACTAGCCAGGTTATGGTGACTATACAAGGTAGTTGATCCTTGGCAGCAAGAGCTTACCCCCAGCGGTTAGAGGTAAGCTTGGTCTTAGGCCGAGGTTCACTAGCAGATAAAAATCACTTTGTCACTTTGCTTAACTGTGCTGGGTTATCCTAGCTAATTCACACGGGATGTCCCCTGGCCTGGTAGGCAAAGCTCGCGCTTCACAGTGCCCATAGTTCGATCCCCGGCAAGGGTATAAACATTGGCCGTGTTTCCTTATATCTGTTGTTCCCCGTTCACCTATCAAGTAGGTACCTGGGTGTTAGTCGACTGGTGTGGATTGCATCCTGGGGGACAAGGTTGAGGACCCGAATGGAAATAAGACAGTCCCTCGATGACGCACTGCCTTTCTTGGGTGATCCTGAATAGCTGACCCTCCTGGGTTAAAAATCCTAACAAAATCTTATCTCGTATGATATCCGTATTTGTGCACCTGTTTACCTGGAGTTTACCTGGAGAGGGTTTCGGGGGTCAACGCCCCCGCGACTACGTCTGAGACCAGGCATCAAATAAACGTACTAACTGGAGACAGGTACGGCCACCTATCTCCCTCCCCCACCCACTTGCACTGACAACTTTCCCTGTTCACCACTTTCCACTTACCACCACCCATTTTTACCTCTTTCCTTGACTACCTCCTTTCTCTGCCTCTTCAACTGATCACCTCTCAATTTTAGTGAATGCCTTATATCTCCACATTTTCCAGAGATGTAAGGAAAGGTGATAAATTGAAGGGATGGAGAGGGAAGGTGACCAATGGAAGGAGAAGAGGGGAGGTAACCAATTGGAAGGCACAGAAGACGGAAGGTGACCAATGGAAGGACAAAAGAGGGGAGGTGACCAATGGAGGGACAGAAGAGGGGAGGTGACCAATGGAGGGACAGAAGAGGGGAGGTGACCAATGGAGGGACAGAAGAGGGGAGGTGACCAATGGAGGGACAGAAGGGGGGGAAGTGACCAATGGAGGGACAGAAGAGGGGAAGTGACTAATGGAGGGACAGAAGAGGGGAAGTGACCAATGGAGGGACAGAAGAGGGGAAGTGACCAATGGAGGGACAGAAGAGGGGAAGTGACCAATGGAGGGACAGAAGAGGGGAGGTGGCCAATGGAGGGACAGAAGAGGGGATGTGGCCAATGGAGGGATCACTGGAGAGGAGGCGGCCATTAGGAGGGCAGGAGAGAGGTGACCAGTGGAAGGAGAGGAGAGGAGAGGGTAGGTAACCATTGGAAAGACTACTGCAGCTGGAAGGCGGTGGGTCAGTTAGAAATAGGTGCAAAGGGAAACACGTCAGTGCCAGTGTGTGAAAAGGTTAGGTGATCTCGGAAAGGGGAGCAGACAAAGTGGTCAGTTGAAGAGGAACAGA
>NC_091327.1:16990838-17030838 GCF_038502225.1 Cherax quadricarinatus
TTCTTACTAGTTCTTGTTCTTGTTTATTTCCTCTTACCTCCATGGGGAAGTGGAACAGAATTCTTCCTCCGTAAGCCATACGTGTTGTAACAGGCAACTAAAATGCCAGGAGCAAGGGGCTAGTAACCCCTTCTCCTGTATATATTACTAAATGTAAAAGGAGAAACTTTGGTTTGTCCTTTTGGGCCACCCCGCCTCGGCGGGATACGGCCGGTGTGTTGAAAGAAGATATAAATATATATATATATATATATATATATATATATATATATATATATATATATATTATTTTATATATATTCGGCAAATTTATATATATATATATATATATATATATATATATATATATATAATATATATATATATATATATAATATATATATATATATATATATAATATATATATATATATATAATATATATATATATATATATATATATATATATAATATATATATATATATATATATATATATATATATATAAATTTGCCGAATAGGTAAAACTTGGGAATTTGGCTTAAATAACTGCTATTCATGTCGAATAAAGAAAGCAAAAATTTGTATATGCAATAATTTCGCAAAAATCATTCTGAACCTACGAAAAAAGATATTTCACTGTTTATTAAATTATTTTAAACTTATCTATAACATATTTAGTTGGATTAGGCTGAATTAAATTGCACTTGTTATAATATGGTTAGGTAAGTTTCCTAAGGTTCTTTTGTTACAAAAATATTAATTTATACATTAACATTAATGTATAAATTTTAGAAACGACTTAATTTTAAGTGAGTTCTTCCTAATTGCCCAGTTTTACCTATTCAGCATGACACGAGATATATATATATATATATATATAATATATATATATATATATATATATATATATATATATATATATATATATATATATATATATATATATATATATATATTATGCACACACTTGTATAATTATTGTAGTACATAGGCACATGAATCTTACGCCTGGGTACGGTACCTGTATGAAGACATGACAAGCGAGTGAGTGGATTTGATGGTGCCATGAGCAGACATGGAAATGTCGCCTCCCCCCACCCACCCTCTTAACCATTCATCATGTGACATGTTTATGGCTGGGAAAGCCGTCAGTAGTCATGAGCACACGTGGAAAGGTCATGGTTCATACGAGCGCCACGGGTGGCTTTATTTGTGGTACGTTTATGAAACTGTACTTAATCACTTCCTTGTAATCACCTCATTGAGTTGGCTACGAAAGGGTGCTACTGACAGTGCTGTAGGCAGGTGCAAAGTGTGCTTAGTACTTTCATTTTATCGAGCTGACGATTGCTTGTAACCAACGAGGCAGCACTTCAGCCATCTTTTTCTTGCATTAGCGATTTTTTACTAGAGGAATCTGCCTGTTGTCTCTATCCTCTTATCACTCAGTTCAAAGTTGAGACTGCATATGCATGTGTATAGAAATGTCTTCTTTTATGTGAAGAAAATGTGCTGTCTCTTAGGAGAGGGAAAGTTGATGGATGGTCATTGTTGTTGGTGTCTTAGGGTAAACCAAGTAACAGGAGTCTTTGGCATAAGATGACCAGATTAGGGATGGTGGTCAAAGAAGCTGGAAGGAGAACGTTTACTGTAGTGATCACAGGCTAAGCTGTACAGCAGTGAGGTGTGTACTCATCTGCTTGTGGTTGCAGGGGTTGATCCACAGCTCCTGGCCCCGCCTCTTCGCTGGTCGCTACTAGGTCCACTCTCTCCCTGCTCTATGAGCTTTATCGTATCTCTTCTTAAAGCTGTGGATGGATCCTGCCTCCACTGCTGCACTTTCTAAGTGTGTGTGTGTGTACTCGCCTAATTGTGGTTGCAGGGGTCGAGACTCAGCTCCTGCTCCCGCTTCTTCACTGCCCGCTACTGGGTCTTCCCTCTCCATGCTCCATGAGCTTTATCATACCTCGTCTTAAAACTATATGTGATTCCTGCCTCCACTACATCACTAGCCAGACTATTCCACTTCCTAACAACTATGTCGTTGAAGAAATACTTCCTAACATCCCTTTGGCTCATCTGAGTCTTCAACTTCTAATTGTGACCCCTTGTTTCTTTGTCTCATTTCTGGAACATCCTGTCTCTGTCCACCTTATCTATTCCACGCAGTATTTTGTATATTGTTATCATGCTACCCCTGACCCTCCTGTCCTCCGTGTCGTCAGAACGATTTCCCTTAACCTTTCTTCGTAGGACATGGGTGTGTGTGTGTGTGTGTGTGTGTGTGTGTGTGTGTGTGTACAATACATACACCAATGCATACACATTTCCATGTTTTGGTGTGAACGTGTATTACACATCGTGTACTCACTTTCTCAGGGAGGTCCAGTCAACGGCCCCTCCAACCCCACCACCATTTTCCCCCACCCATACCCTCCCTTCCGGTTCAATGTCCACCCCTCTCCCACCATTCCAGCAATGCCCTCTCTCTCCCGACCCAGTCCCCTTTCCTACCAGTCCCTCTTTCCCTCCTGCCGAAACCCCACTCTCCTGCCCAACCCCTCACTCAGAACGCCACTCACCTCCGTGTTCAAAAAAATCTTACCCAGCGAACTTTGACCCCCTCCATGCCCCCCCCCCAGTCCCTCCACAGACTAAACACGTAATCTTGTAGCAGCAGGAAAGACGACCCTCGTGAATTTTGGATTGTTGCCTAAGTACCACTACGAGGAAAAGGAAAAACCATTCCCAAAAAAGGCCGAAAGAAAGACTCAAAGAAAATAGAAACTTTAAAATGAAACAGAAGAGATGCAGATGTTTTTTACTGAAGGGAAGACAAATGAGAAGAGGAAAAGAACTAGAAGAATTGGAAGATTATTTGGAAGGATTGGAAGTAGTATTGGAAGTAGAAATTACAGACGACGAAGAATTTGAAGGGAGAAATATCACGATTACTTTTATTGTTCCGAGGGATTGCTGAAACAGGAGTAAAGTAAAAATTGTAGTATGCAGGGTAAAGTAAGATGCAAAATATAGATTAAAAAAAAAATAATTATATGAGTAAATGAAAATTTATTTTAGAAATAAATTCTAGTGAGAATATATGTATTATCTCAGGAGAAAATGAAACATAATTTCAAGGAACGAGAACAACTGAAAATCATAAACAATACTAAACAGACGGATTAAGCAGGTAGGTATGTGTGTTTGTGTGTGTGTTTGTGTGTGTGTTTGTGTGTGTGTTTGTGTGTGTGTTTGTGTGTGTGTGTGTGTGTGTGTGTTTGTGTGTGTGTGTGTGTGTGTGTGTGTGTGTGTGTGTGTGTGTGTGTGTGTGTGTTTGTGTGTGTGTGTGTTTGTGTGTGTGTGTGTGTGTGTGTTTGTGTGTGTGTGTTTGTGTGTGTGTGTGTGTGTGTGTGTGTGTGTGTGTGTGTATGTGTGTGTGTGTGTGTGTGTGTGTGTGTGTGTGTGTGTGTGTGTGTGTGTGTGTCGTGCCGAATAGGGAAAACTGGTCAATTAACAAGAACTCGTTTAAAATTAAATAATTTCTAAAAATTTCTCTTAACCTTTAAGGATATATATTTTTCATTTATGTTAATGCAAAAATTAATAATTTTTTACCAAAAGAACCTTAGAAAACTTACCTAACCTTATTATAACAAGCCCAATTTAATTTAGCCTAATCCAACTAAATATATTTTAGAAAAGTTTACAATAATTTAATAACAGACACAATGAAATATATATTTTTCGTTAGGTTCAGAATGATTTTTGCGAAATTATTGCATGCACAAATTTTTGCTTGCCTTATTCGGCAAGAAGAGGGTTGCTCTCTTAAACTAAAATCGCAAGTGTTTCCCTATTCGGCACGATACACACACACACACACACACACACACACACACACACACACACACACACACACACACACACATACATACATACATACATACATACATACACACACATACTCTCACATACTCACACACTAAAAACATACTATAATCAATATTTTTGGAATTAAACCATCTTTGATTTGTGTTGTACAGATTAGGCCTATCGATGACCCTCGTGCCATCACAGCCGTAAAATCCAATAAACCAATCAACAGAAAGGAAAAACGAGAAGAACGTGAGAATGAGAGGCAGGTAATAGATGAACCCAGGGAGCGTGAAGAGGCACCCGACTCGCTGGACTTTTCAGCCAGAGACAAGATCCCGAATATAACTGAAGAAACGCATTCTCTTTATTTCCCTTGATCCGTTACCTTGTGGCCAGACTCGTGTGGACGAGAGGCCATTCAATGGTTTACACGACACGTCCTGCCCTTGTGTCCTTCACAACTGCAGGGGGTAAATCATGTTAGAAAACGCCAGACACAGAGAAACACACACATATACACTCAATAATAAAAGGTAAACTTAACTCTGATAAACATTTATGATGAGACATGATTTAATGACAAAGTAGAATGTGTATTCTCCTCCATCTTATTGAGAGCTTTTCGCATTTTTAGCCCAAAGTATGATTTAAAATATCCAAAATATTTAATTGTCAAATCTTTTAAAATTGCCAGAGGTACCAAAAGAACCTTAGAAAACTTACCTAACCTTATTATAACAAGAGCAATTTAATTTAGCCTAATCCAGCTAAATATATTTTAGATAAGTTTACAGTAATTTAATAATAAACAAACACTATGAAATATATTTTTTTCGTTAGGTTCAGAATGATTTTTGCCAAATTATTGCATACACAAATTTTCGCTTGTCTTATTCGGCAAGAAGAGTGTTGTTGTTTAAGCCAAAATCGCAAGTTTTACCTATTCGGCACGACATATATATAACTATAGCTATAGTACTGACTGGGGAAACCACAACCTCAGGAAAGAGAGTAAAAGTTCTCCGAGAAAAAACCTGGAGGATTCTTTCTGCACCTTTTAAAACATTTATAATCAATTGAGCTGCAGCAACATATAAAAATTTTGCATTTCGAAACTGTCATAGCAATTAAAAAGCTTCATTTCTGATCAGAAGAAACGAACGGTGAATACAACACGGTATATTTCAGAAAATTCTGTCTCGCCTCTCTCGGGGAAGGATGAAGCGTTTCTCAGTCTCGTTGTGTCATATTTTTTAAGTAACATTTACCTGAGTGGTTAAAGGTTGCGAGGTTGAATGAAGAAACATTACAGAAAAATGTTGCAATCCAGACGATGTTAAGGAAATTCTGCAGGTTGGTGTGGAGGTGGATGATGCGGCACAAGTGCAAATATTGCAAACCAGAGGTTAAAGTTCAAAGCAAAACTGATATCATTGTCATTTAATGAGTGTCGTCTAGACCATTTTTTTTTTCACTTTGATGGAACTCCTGGCTAATGGTTTGAAGCGACGCAGCTGCAGTTACGTGTAAATATTACTGGTGAGGCATCGCCCACGCAGCGGCTTTCATTAAGTCACACATATAGATACTTGCGACTCGATAAAACTTACCGTTTGTCGTATACCTCGTTAATAAGGTTATCAGGCAGCTGCATTTGTCTCCTTATCAGCGTGTCAGTATCTCGTACCATTACCAACTCAGGATGACGGTGTCGGAAAAAGCGAGGCAAATCATCACAATTGTGGGAAATGATACAAGATCAATCCTTTCTTGCAGTCATAATGGAGAGAAATCAGGTCACATGAGAGGTCAACATGACAGGTCTAGTCATAAGGTTTATTTTAATGTATTGCTGCTTCGAAATTGCAAAGTATTTCAGAGACCCTAATATGGCATAAATCGTAAGATGATAGTTATTAGATATCGCCGATGAAGTTAAAGTGGTTGCCCGAATTTTTTTCTTCCCCCAGGGTTTCCATGGATGCCTTGAGAACATTGCGTTGGATCGGCTTCACATTTTTAAAACTGGGTTTCTGTAACTATGGAATGGTTCATGCAACTATTGGTATGTGAAGGTGCTCTCTGGCCAGTTTTCTACAGACCATTCCTCACTTTGGTTTCCATGTGATAACTTGAGAAAGCGTTAACTGACAGGCTTCGGTGTGACCAGTTATTGGTCTAAGCTGAACCGAAGCCTCGTCATAAGTTTCCTTCTACGTGAGGATTATTTGTTTACATTTCTAGTCACGGTATTGCGTCTTTTTGTTCTTTCTTGATAGACTTCTAAGTTTCAACAGTGGTGTATCCTGCTTAAAAGAAAGTTGGGATTGTTACTGGTGTATGTACCTGCCAATTTGCTAAATTATTTTAACATAGTTTGATATCTTTACGTGGAGTTGTTTCGAGGATTTTTCATCTGAACGAATCGATCGTTGATGGTTTATACGTCATGCAGAGAAAAGAACTTGAGTGTTGGCTGTGTAGGTACAAATATTCAAAATACCAGCACCCTGTGATAACTTGAGAAAGCCTCTTCTGGTCGCCTTCATACATTTAGTTCTGGTGTCTTGTTTAACGGAAGGTTGAGCATTGTTATTGGGCTGTATAATTCCCAATTTCCCAGTTTTATTAAATAGATTCTGATTTACCTTTTAGTAACTTGAGAATACCTCCTCAGATCGCTTTCAGACCTTTAACGTTTGTTTATATTATTTTGAGGAACATTCAGACTGATCTTGGATTGTGAAGGTACAAATCTGTGTATTTACTAATAAAGGTATTGAAAATATATTTCGATTTTTTGGGTTCTGTGCGATCACTGAAAAATACATCGTCAGGTTGGGTTCAAACTTTCAATATTAGTGTATATTATTAGAAGTTTTTTTTCTTTAGTGGGTTTTGTAACCTCTAATTTGCTAATTGTATTATATTATTTTTCTAAGTACTATGCATACTTATTTGAACCACTAAGAACTAAGGCTCTGAAGCTGAAATTTTAAATAAACCTTTAAAACCCGTCAAACCTGTACCATGGAAATTTTTAAACAATTCCCAGTAGCTTTTTAAGATACATTAATTTTTTACAAAAATTTACAACAGTTATTAAATAAGATAAATTTCAAATATTGAATATTTTGTACAAAGCCATGGTTTACTGTGTCCTTTTACAGGAGAATAACATATGTGAGCTTAACTAAGATCAGTCTATTGGTTTCCGAGCGCTGATGGGATGTCAGACGCAAAAGCTTTTACTGCAATCTTCCCCAAAAGTATTGCTGAGTTGCTATTAAATCATTAGTGTTCACCTGTATTCAGGTGTGTGTGTGTGTGTGTGTGTGTGTGTGTGTGTGTGTGTGTGTGTATGTACGTGTGTGTGTATGTATGTGCGTGTGCGCGCGCGCGTGAACTTGTCAATATCCAACACACACCTTTCACCACATTTGCTACCTACCTCCATGGGTATATTTGCGGGTCCTCCGTTCATTGCCCCACCCCGCCTCTACACTTTGATGTCTTCCACACCTTTCACAGTCCATAGTGAAGAGTGTCATTAGTTCTGAGAAATCCACATCAATAGTAACTTCGGAAGAGGAATGGCTGACGCCCCTACCACTAGCTGAACACGAACATCGAACTGAGTTCGCAGAAAACTGTACATCAATCAGAGCAAGGATAAAAAAAAATATATATATATACCAATACGCAAAGGGCAGAGAATTAAAGTCCTAGACCTCTTAAATTCTCAGATTCTTTTGTTTTAGTGGAATATAGATCATTCACCGTATAATTACTACAGCGGGTGCTCATTCCACATTCCTCGTTCGAAATTTATATGAATTTTTCCCCCTACATAGCAATAATCCAAAATGGCAGGTTGAAGTAAGTTAGCACGATTGTTCCAAAAGTATAAAAAGAAACACCACAGTAGTCCTATTGGCTTATGCTTCTCACACCTTACCATCCTCTCTTATATGTATAACATGTTTTTGAAACATCCCAAAATAGGTCAATTTCATTGTAAACCATCTCCATTAAGCTATTTTAATGGCTTGAATTTAACAGATGAGTAGATGAATTTAACAGATGGGCCAAAATTATTTGCAGTCCCTGGTCCCTTGCAGTCCCTGGTCCCTTGCAGTCCCTGGTCCCTTGCAGTCCCTGGTCCCTTGCAGTCTCTCCATAGTTCTAAGGACTACCCCTAATATCTATGCTGGCTCTAAAATGTTTTTGACATTATTGTGGAGACGATATAAGAACGGTAAAAATCTATCGACTGTTTGAAAAAAAATGCAATAATAATAATAATAATAATAATAATAATAATTTACACTAAAAAATCAATTAGTTGGTTGCAAGTTGATTAATGGGGTTTAAAGCCTATCGTCTACACGAGGGTCATATATACACACACGACACACGACACACACGACACACACGACACACACACACACACACACGACACACACACGACACACACACACACACGACACACACACACACACGACACACACACACACACACACGACACACACACACACACACACACACACACACGACACACACACGACACACACACGACACACACACGACACACACACGACACACACACGACACACACACGACACACACACACACACACACGACACACACACGACACACACACACACACACACACACACACACACACACACGACACACACACACGACACACACACACATGACACACACACACACACCACACACACCACACACGACACACACACACACACGACACACACACACACACACACACACACACACCACACACACACACACGACACACACACACGACACACACACACACACACACGACACACACACACACACGACACACACTCACACACGACACAGGACACACACACGACACACAGGACACACACAGACACACACACGACACGCAGGACACACACAAACACACACACATGACATACACACATGACATACACACGACACACACACGACACACACGACACACACACACACACGACACACACACACGACACACACACACACACGACACACACACACACACGACACACACACACACGCACACGACACACACAAACACACGACACACACACACACACACGACACACACACACACACACTCGACACACACACGACACACACACACACGACACACACACACGACACACACACACGACACACGGCACACACACACGGCACACACACACACACGACACACACACACACACGACACACACACACGACACATACACGACACACACACACGACACACACACACGACACACACACACACACAACGAAACACACACACACGAAGCGATGGGACGACACACGACACACACACACACGACACACACACACACGACACACACACAACGACACACACACACACACACACACACACGACACACACACAACGACACACACACACACGACACACACAACGACACACACACACAACGACACACACACACACACACACACACACAACGACACACACACACAACGACACACACACACACACACACACACACACAACGACACACACACAACGACACACACACACACACACAACGACACACACAACGACACACAACGACACACACATCGACACACACACACAACGACACACACACACACAACGACGCACACACACAACGACACACACACAGGAATAGACTCTGAGGTGTCCCTGTTTGCAGATGACGTGAAGTTGATGAGAAGAATACACTCGATCGAAGACCAGGCAGAACTACAAAGGGATCTGGACAGGCTGCAGACCTGGTCCAGCAATTGGCTCCTGGAGTTCAATCCCACCAAGTGCAAAGTCATGAAGATTGGGGAAGGGCAAAGAAGGCCGCAGACGGAGTACAGTCTAGGGGGTCAGAGACTACAAACCTCACTCGAGGAAAAAGATCTTGGGGTGAGTATAACACCAGGCACATCTCCTGAAGCGCACATCAACCAAATAACTGCTGCAGCATATGGGCGCCTAGCAAACCTCAGAACAGCATTCCGACATCTTAATAAGGAATCATTCAGGACCCTGTACACCGTGTATGTTAGGCCCATATTGGAGTATGCGGCACCAGTTTGGAACCCACACCTAGTCAAGCACGTGAAGAAACTAGAGAAAGTGCAAAGGTTTGCAACAAGACTAGTCCCAGAGCTAAGAGGTATGTCCTACGAGGAGAGGTTAAGGGAAATCAACCTGACGACACTGGAGGACAGGAGAGATAGGGGGGACATGATAACGACATACAAAATACTGAGAGGAATTGACAAGGTGGACAAAGACAGGATGTTCCAGAGATTGGACACAGTAACAAGGGGACACAGTTGGAAGCTGAAGACACAGATGAATCACAGGGATGTTAGGAAGTATTTCTTCAGCCACAGAGTAGTCAGTAAGTGGAATAGTTTGGGAAGCGATGTAGTGGAGGCAGGATCCATACATAGCTTTAAGCAGAGGTATGATAAAGCTCACGGTTCAGGGAGAGTGACCTAGTAGCGATCAGTGAAGAGGCGGGGCCAGGAGCTCGGACTCGACCCCCGCAACCTCAACTAGGTGAGTACACACAAGACGACACACACGACGACACACACACACACACACACACACACACACACACACACACACACACACACACACACACACACACACACACACACACGACGACACACACACACAACGACACACAACGACACACACACAACGACACACATAACGACACACACACACAACGACACACACACACACAACGACACACACAACGACACACACGCACGCGCACGCATATACAACAGGCCTAGTGTCTAATCGACATGTACCTAGGACAAAATGGTAACACACACACACACACACACACACACACACACACACACACACACACACACACATACACACACACATACACACACACACGCAACAACGCACACACACAACGACACACACAACGACACACACACAACGACACACACAACGACACATGCGAACGCATATACAACAGGCCTAGTGTCTAATCGACATGTACCTAGGACAAAATGGTAACACACACACACACACACACACACACACACACACAATTAGGGTTTAAAAGTGAAAACTGGCATCATTTTCTCGAAATATTCTAAGGTTTCACAAAGAGCTTTAATATTTAATGTTTAATCGATGTGGTAATATTTCTACTACTTTGGCTAATAATAATAATAATAATAATAATAATAATAATAATAATAATAATAATAATAACGTTTACAATTCACTGGCAATTTTAATAATTAAAATAATATTGTAATAACATTAACATCAAAAAGAAATGTGAAGAATTGAAAAAAAGCTGAAAGTGAACTAATTATTCTGCAAATATTATTAGTTAGGACGTACAAATGACTTCTTAAATATTATCAAGAATTAAACATCTTTATATACGTACAATATTCATATATTTATCAATGTGAAGATGATATTTGCAGATACATAGAAAATAGTTTTCCCAATGCAAAATTTTTTCTAGACATGCTGGGGAAAAAACTATATATTTAAGTTTTTTTATTTCTAGCAAGTTAAATTTATTTTTACTGATGCATTAAAAGCATTAATACGAACATAGTAAGAGTGTTAAGAGCAAAATATGTTATATAAAGAGGCAAATAAATGATTTTTCGAATAGATGTATATATCCGTGACACATTTGTGTAACTAAACGCATACATACGTAAAAATGCCTTTTAATTGGCTGTAATTGTCAATATTTTGTAGGTTTTTGCAAACGCAGTACAATTGCATCGACCCATCAGTAAATTGAGCGCATTGCATTTTACTTGTCAGGGCTTATTTCCGTAATTATCATTTGGTCAGTGTATCAGTCCGTTAGTCAGTAAATTAATTATTCAGTCAAATAACTAGTCACGCTATCAATCACTAATTCAGTTTATGGCTTAATTAGTTAATCAGTTAATAGATTAATTAGTTGATAGACTAATCGGTTCTAGTCTATCTTCAATTATAGGACTATAAAACAGGTGGAGGTAGGGACAGATTTTTCAGTAATTTCACAGTCTGTTGCTTTCATACACATGCTTGCAATACAAGAGTACAGGTAGAGAAGCGTACAAATGTGCATAGCGCAAATGTTAAGTTACAGGTGCTTTAAGTACCCGTGCTGATAAATGTACAAGTGCAGTCAAGTGAACATGTGCATGCCCGGGAGCATGCATGATCACATGTGCAGATAATTCAATTAACCAAGAGCACATAAACTTCACACAGAAGCAGAATACAATATCGTCTCCCTTCACTTGCAACACGATGAAGGATAAACAAGAGCGGTGATAATATTCACATCGTGATTACACTTCGAATCACTGTATCTTGAATCAACACTGCCATAAAGCCAACTGTCCAAGTTTCCTCACTGTTTTTCACGATTCTTAAACACACAAAAAAATATCCAGCGGCTGGCAATTGAACTTCGAGCATATACCTGTACGTTCAATATAATTGCTTTGCTACAAAAATAACATGTCACCCTAAAGTGGTGTGTCTCAAGAGGGAACCGCAATCAAGGAATCGGCTCACAGTAGGTACGAGGGTCGATGCTCAATGAGATACAAACACGAATTCTCCAATCACCACAGCTTTTCATTTTAATCATGATCGTTGCAGACCCGTCTCTCAAACTCTTACTAATCAACGAACTGAGACTTGAAAAGGACTTCACTGCATTGAATATGATCAAATTCTTTTTACCCTAAAGTCGGATGACTCTCGAATCTTCAAACAACCTAGTGGATACAGTTAAGAAACTCGACCCTCTGGCGTTCACCAACAGGATAAATCTGCAACATAGCTTAAAATATTTGATAATAGTGAACGTAAAAACTACGTGCTTAGCATATCTTAATGCGTTAAAATCATATGTGGGATCTTCAGGCTGAAAACGAGGAATGCGTATCAGCAATACTACACATTATGTAACGTTCAAGAGAGAGCGATTATGAAGAAGAGTTAATGCCATCCAGTTTGTCCTCCCCAACAGTGCATACACGGGAAATATATAGTGCCCAGAATTACTGAATGTGATTAACTTCGTTCCATTCCATGTTCGTTGCGAAGGTATTTGCGATGACTTCCAATTAGTGTTATGTTCTCTACGAAGTTCAACTTTTCTTTACATCTTTGCTCTATTCTTTTTTTCGTTTTTGCTTTAATTCTTGGACGTTAGCGTTACATTTTGGTTACTAATGTTACTTTTAATGTTATTGCCACTATTATTAGTGGTAATCCTAATTATACTAATTATACTTCTGATTCCCCTACCTAGTTGTGATAGACTTAGTTGTATAATTGGTATTTTATAGTTTTTCACATTTTTAAATAAATAAAACTAACAAAAGTAATATTTATTATTATTATTAGATAATTTTTATTAAAATGTTAAAATTAATAATTTTATTTACATGAAACCAAGTGCATTGAGACAAGCAACTTAGTGTTCCATCACTGGCAGTTGCACAAGAGGTCAGTGGAAAACAGATGTACATTACCATTTCATTAGGCACTTTTTAAATACATATTTTGTGTTTACTCCTGCAGATTCATCAGCAACAACACTGGTTCCATCTGTGACGATTCTCTCTCTCTCTCTCTCTCTCTCTCTCTCTCTCTCTCTCTCTCTCTCTCTCTCTCTCTCTCTCTCTCGCTCTCGCTGGATGAGGAGTCACGCTGACAGGATTACGTCTTCATTAAAGGTAAGTTCGTACTCTTTATTTTTTTGTCATATTCGGAAATATAATTTGTTCTGCAAGAAAATATTTGTTTTTAACTGATGGTTTAACGTGGCTAATGTTTTCTTGTTGGTAAATCCTTTTTCTTTAGTGGATAATGTTTAATTCGACTTTCCACTGTGTGTGTGTGTGTGTGTGTGTGTGTGTGTGTGTGTGTGTGTGTGTGTGTGTGTGTGTGTGTGTGTGTGTGTGTGTTATTTACTGCTGTCCGGTAACACCTTTTTTCATGGTTGTTTCTGGAAAGCCTTTTAACTGCAACTACCCAGGGGACATCTTATTTTGAGATTGTTTTAAACAAAAAGGCAAAAGCGTTTTTAACTATGTGCTTCACTCATATGTTGTTGGTTTTTGACACCTTAGTGGGAATTGTTTTCGAAATTCTGTTAAAACTTACCAACACCCTTGCTCTCTCCCTTTTTCTCTTTCTCACCCTCTCTCTGTTTTCATATATTCACCATGTTAATTTTCATTTTTTTCTTCTTTTCAAATTTTATTTTGGCTCTTTGTTTGGCATAGTTTAATTTCTTCCTGTTTTTTTTTTCTCGTTATTTTCTAATTAAACTTTTGCTCCAACTTTTGTTCAGTTTCATCTGTTGTTTCAACAATTACATCTTTTATCCACTTTTTTTTCTATTTGGTTTTCTCTATTTTTTAACGTGTTCTCACTATTCATCAATTTTATCTCTTCAAATTCTTTTTGTAATCTATCTATCTTCATATTCTCATCTTTTCCCTTCTCCAAATTTTTAGCCGTTGTTCATCTTCGTTTCTTATTTTGATTTTCTTTTACTACCTTTTCACTTCTGTTTTTAACTGATTTTTCATTTCTTTCTGTTCTCCACTTTCTTTGTTTTCTCTCTTTTTCCTTTTCTCGAATTTCTCTTGGTCTCAGATTTCTTCCTGTTCTCTATTTTCTTCATGATCCCCATTTTCTTTCATTTTCACATTTTCTTCCTGTTCTCTATTTGTCTACTATTCTTTAATATTCTTTTTCTCTTTTACTGTTTCTTTATTCGATATTTTCCACTTTTTTCCTTTTTCCTGTTTTTTCATTTTTCACGTTAAAATTTTCCCTTTTCTTATTAAAATGTTTCGCGTGAATATAATAATTCTCCCAGGAAACAGGACAAGTGTTTCCTGGTGCAGATCTTAGCGATAAGATGACCCACCACTAGAACTTTTGGTCATCTGACCGAGGCCTAGAAATCCAAATCTTATAAACACACAAAACAGTAAAATAAATAAAATAAAAAAAAAGCTACTCATGGAACAGATAATCAATCTTTTTTTTTTTTTTTTTTTCCCTCACGATATTTCTTTTCTCGAGTTTCCCATAGTCTTTTTCTGTCTATATTTGTTTATATGTTGAATTTTGTCACCTTTGTAACTATGTTCCTATTCTAATTTTATTACACAGAAATATTTTAAACATGTGTATACATGGATAAGTGTAATAAACACCTGCCAGTACTCAGTAATGATCCACATGAAGTCACAAACATGAAAAGATTAATTGGTCTGTATATTTCGATCCCCTTCTGGGATCCTCTTCAACTGAAGAAGTGGTCGAAATATACAGACCAATTAATCTTCAGTGTTTCTGGTTCCATGTGAGTTATTACTGACTATGTGTATACATAAGGTCATATCTAGCAATAGGTAATCGCAACTGTTTCAAAAATCGATATATTTTGTCTTATGCGGCAATATATTTTACCACGTTAACTGCATAGTAAACACAATTTTATCTTTAATTTAGCAACTTAACCTTGTTGCAGTTACGCAACATTTCCTTGGTCAATACAAATTTAGATGATATAATCTTTCAATTATCTTAATCTTGCAGTGTTCAAACTGATTTTCAGTGTTATTACAACAGGAAATAACACAAATCTTGCTTAACAATATAATCGTATATATATATATATATATATATATATATATATATATATATATATATATATATATATATATATATATATATATATATATATATATATAATAATAAATATATATTAAATAAATAAATATATATATATATATATATATATATATATATATATATATATATATATATATATATATAATATAATATATATATATATATATATATATATATATATATATATATATATATATATATATATATATATATATATATATATATATATATATATATATATATATATATATATATATATATATATATATATATATATATATATATAATATAATATATATATATATATATATATATATATATATATATATATATATATATATATATATAAGTCAAAATGGCAAGCTATGGCTAAAACTCGTTTCCATATCGTGTACATAAACCGTATTTCACTTGGCTTAACATGATCTCATGTGCCCAGTTTGTGAATGGCGTGTTCTTTTCGCTGGACTTGCTGAAGGGCCTAGACTACGACGAAGATGGTGTCCAATCTGTAGACTTGCTGAAGATCCTTGCTTCGTGGATGCTGCTGGTCTTAACTAATTCTTGTGGGAAAGACACGAGTAAGCTGAACAGGCCTTTATTTGGAAAATGTTTCGCACTAAGGAGAGCTGTATCAAAGATTGCTTAGGGAGAAAACGTCCATATAAAGGCTTGTTCTGCCTGTGTGTTTCTCCACATACCTCTCGGTGTTGTCTTCCAACCATAACTCGGATTTGCTGAAGAACCTCAGACTTCGAAGAGGATCGTCTCCATGTCTCAGTCTTGGTGAAGAACCTTGACTTCGTAGAAACGGTTCGACGGAGTTTGGTTTTGTACTGCAGTTAGCACGCTCTCTCTCCCTCCAGCCTCTCCTCTACCATGCTAGAGAGAACTTCTTATCAGAGTATGGTTTACTGAGGCGATTTTGGAGCCCTCGCACGCACTGGCTTATTGACAGCTGCGTCCATCTTCCCTTGTTGCAGTTTCCTTTACGTCTGGCCTGTTCGTGGAATTGGTTTCTTTGTTCTGTGTTAGTGAACCGTCTCGATGTTTATGCTCGCTCTTGTCGCTATGTGAAACTAGGTGAGTGCTAACCAAAAGCGTCTCTCTCGTTCGAAACAGACGGAGAATCTATCCTGCGCTTCATGCTCTGAAGAATATGCAAGGGGTCGGTCACGCGTTTCGGCTGATTATAATTTCAGAAATAACTGTCGCTGAGTATGTTTACTGCTTATAAGGCTGTTTCCATCATAGTTTCTCTTGTTAGGAAAGAGGATCACCAAGAGCCTTACTGGCCAGAAAGGCCCATACGGGTTTAGTGTTCCGTGATTTACAGTGCGATCTCATTATCACAATTTACATATCTCCGCCTCATGATTGTTCTTTCAGTGTGTGTTTGTGTTTGTGTTTGTGTGTGTGTGTGTGTGTGTGTGTGTGTGTGTGTGTGTGTGTGTGTCGGAATTTCTCTAGTCATTTCGGGCTCATGTTCTGAAAAAAAAAAAATCATCAGGTCTGAAGGTGTTCACTGAGAAATACGTCTGAGTTGTATCAGTGACCGTCGTTTATTATGTGTCTTATTGTCACTGTCAAATTTTGAGAGAGATTTTGAGAATCCAAAACACCTGTTTGTACAGGAAATTGCAATGCGCATAGCTGCTAGTTTTCAGAATACAGTAATGCCTCATTAGGTTTCGAATACAGCAGTGGCGTAGTATTTCTGTGAATATAATTATGTTCGCTAGTTTCCTGAATATAGCAGTGGTGCACTAGTTTCCAGAGCCGCAGTGGCCCTCTTAATATGGCACAGGTACATCAGTTCCCTGAAAATAGCAGTGGCGCATTAATTCCCTTAAATATAGGAATGGCGCTGTAGTTCCCTTGAATATAGCAATGGCGCACTAGTTCCATGAATATAGCAATGGCGTCGACTCACACTGGGATGGGGGACGAGGGGTTAGAAGGGAATGGCACACCATGGAAATAGATTAGCTGTCAACCTTAAAGGGGAAGTTTGTCCATGGCTGGAAACTGGTAACCTCTGTCAGCCCAGAGGTGGTGCTCGGCGGCACCACAGTATTACCACTAATACTGGACACACTCGTTGTAATAACAGTAGTAATGCAAATAGTGTTATTGGTAATAATTTTTTATTATTGACATTACATGAGGAAGCTCTGAGCCGTCGAGTACACTGCGAAAGGACTGGGAAGTTATCAGGTTTTATCAAGGTAAAGGTAAGTTAGAGTAACTTCAGTTTTCTGAGTAATTAGCCCTTCACTAGCATCACAGCACTCCTTTGATGCTATTCTGCTAGCAGAATAGCATCAAAGGTGCTATTCTGCTATGAATTTTATTTTAATTTCTGTTTAATGTAGATGTCAGCCTGGTCTCCCTTCGCTGCATCTTCACCAATCTGACATCGTCTTCATGCAATTTGGGATTGAAGCTAGAGAGGATATTGCAGGTGTGGTTTCACAAGTGCATTATGAAGCTTCAGTATTTTTGCCAGTGTTTCCCACACGAGATTTCTGGGTTTGAAGCATAGTATTCTATTAGCAGAGTTAGTCCAAGGGAATACTTGGGAAAGAGAGAGAGCAGAGAGCTTTGAAGTCCACACTGAGGCCATCTGCTGAGAAGTATGAACTTCTACCTAAATTAAGGACTGTCATGTATATTTAGGTGTAAGAGTCAATGATAAAAAAGCAAGAGAGAGAGAGAGAGAAAGTAAGTAAGTAGTCGCCGGTATCCAGGAGACGATATAGTTAATTTATGTGTGCCGCAGTGCGTGACAATGATCGCTAGCCAAATTCCAGGACGAGGATTAGGTGAATGGTTTTATTTTTTTTTCCTGTCATAACTTGGCTACGTCTCAATTAAGGGCGACTCCAGCATAGGGAGACGCCAACGTGAAGTGCTGGAGGTGGAGGGTTGGAGGAGGTGGCGTGGAGGGTTGGGACGGCCCGAGGGGGGGGGGAGGAAGCCTCAGTTTGATGTTTCAGTAAAGATGGCGGATACAGGTAAAGAAGCTGCGTACATGTTAGAGTGAGCCATTGAAGAAAAATGGATAAGATCTCTCGTTAAAGATGAATCGGAAGTATTTCACATTAAATAGGAATAAAAAAAAAAGATCTCGGTGAACCATAAAAGATTTCCCATACAAGAAGAGTATCTTATTGAAATTGGGATAAGAAGAGCCTCTCATTATACATCGGATCTGGTTAACTTAATTATATATTTTTTTCATGTTATTGAAAAAAAAACGTATAACCCACTTTGATAACATGATAATATGATCGTAGATAAGTACGTTTATGGAGCAACTTGATAAATTAGACACATGTGCAACTCTTGGGTATTTTTATTGAGGAAACGTTTCGCCACACAGTGGCTTCATCAGTCCATACAAAGGAGAAACTTGAAGAACAGGAGGAGAATGAGGTAATCAGTCCCTCAACCTTGAGTCGATGTGGTCAGTCCATCAATCTTGAATAGAATGGAGCAACTTGCAATGTAAACAGACTGACTTAGTCAACAGTACTTCTGGCGGCAGTTTGGCAGACGCTCAGAATCTGATCAAAGCAAATGGAATATATCCAGTAGTAGGTCAGTATCTTGAACACTGTATGCCTAATTGTACATTTATTGAGAAACAGAAATAGTATAATAATTTTTGAGATATGTCAAGATAGCTTAATGAAAATATGATTGAAGTCATATTAAGCAAATTTCCTAAATTTGCTAGAAATGCATAAGTGAACTGAAGATACCAATCCAGATGTACTCCTGTGAACCCTTTTAGGGGTCTAGTTCCTAGGAATTTTTGTGTTCCTAGGAATTTTTGCGCTCCCGTCCATGGGATAGATATGGGAGTGCACAATAAACTAGCCACTTCTGCGGCAAAATCCACAAAAGAAAAATGCAAAACAGAATCACAACCTAAAATTTACTTCGAAGGTCAAATTGTCAGTAATAATAATAGATGATAATAATAATAATAATAATAATACTAATGCGTACAAAAAAAAAACATCGGTTTTTGAAAAGTTCAAAGATCTTCACTAATACTATAGGAAAAAGGAAACGAAATAGCTCATTGACAAGAAATTATGCACATACGCACTCACGAATGTTAGTATAACTGACATGCGTGAGGGAGAGAAGTGGATGTTGCAGTACAAAGGGTCCACCTCTCGTGCCAATTGTGGGACCCATAGCCTCGGAGAAGTGGGTAAAAACCGCTAAGAGGAAGAATATTTAGATTTCTTCCTCAAGCCATTTGAATATTCCACTTCCCATATCACCCAATCTTTTCCTTTTTTTCCTACCAGTAGGTATTTATTTATATATGTGTAGTTTTTTGTGTATAAGAAATCTTGACAATCACAAAATATATAGAAAGAAACTGTGTAATTAGCGGTGGTTAGAGAGAGAGAGAGAGAGAGAGAGAGAGAGAGAGATAGAGAGATGAGAGGATAGGATAGGATAGGAGAGTCAAAATGCTGCAGAAACAATACCTTGAGAACTAAGACCACAAACTCTTCGAGGGCGGAGAGCTGAGAACGCCTGGCGGAGGGGAGGAGCTTGGCGATACTAACATTAATTAGAAGAAAAGAGAATCGGTCGCAGGCGCAGCACAGGAGAGAAGCCTCCTTCCTTCTTCTCTTCCTCTTTTCCTTTCTCCTCTTCCTTTTCTTCTTCCTCCTTGTCTTCCGCTTTCCTCTTCTTGTTCCGCCTTTCTGATTTTCCCCTCTTAATATTCTCTTAATGCTGCTCTTCCTACTACGATTAGTAGTACTCTTATTAGTACTATTATTAGTGCTACTATTAGTACTGTTAGGGCTACTATTAGTAATACTATTAGCACTATTAGGGCTACTATTAGTAATACTATTAGTACTACTAGTACTATTGGTACTACTATTAATACTACTATTAGTAGTACTACTGTTAGTACCACTGTTAATATTAGTAATACTATTAGTACTATTAACATTAGTACTACTACTATTAGTACTATTAATATTAGTACTGCTATTAGTACTATTAATATTAGTACTAATTCTACTGTTACTAATAATACTATTACTACTAGCATTAGTACAACTAGCACTAATAGTACTACTAATACTAGTACTAATACTAGCACTAGTACTAATATTACTAGTAGTACTAGTATTACTACTGCTAGTAATACTAATACTAGACTCATTTTCCCCAACATTATCCAACAAAACACAATCATCCAGGTCTCTTCTGCACATCCACTCACTCGCTAAGACTCTCCTTCAGGTAGGCTCTGGTTAGCGATCGTGGGAATTCCAAGTAAGTTTGCCCATACTCTGCTTGGGTACTGAGTGGGGAGAGAGAGAGAGAGAGAGAGAGAGAGAGAGAGAGAGAGGTGGGGGTGGGAAACGACTATAGTTGGGAGAGTGTTAACGCAGTGGGAGAAATGTTATATTCAATAATCAATACTGGTGTAGTTGCAGACCGCCACCCTCTAGGCCCCTCCATGCCCCTCTCCTCTTGCCCTCTCCTCCTCTTCCCTCCCTCCTTAGTCCCCTTCCCCCTCCTCTTCCCCCTGCGCCACTTACCGTATTTCAGATGGCGGCTCACCTTTTTGTACCCTCTTACCTATTCCTATCTCTTCCTTGCCCCCCCTTGCTCTCTCTCTCTCTCTCTCTCTCTCTCTCTCTCTCTCTCTCGCTCTTTCTCTCTCAAAACAAGCAATCAGGGGAGGCTTAGTGGACACCGCTGAGATATTTTCGCAACGACTTAACTACTGCAGGAATTGATCACGTGATTTGTTGGATCCACTGATGATCGCAGTTATTTACTGATTTTGGACTACTGCGTAAATTGCAACAAATGAAGGACATAAACATGATAATGAGAGTAATTAATGCTAAAAGCTATGCTGTCACAGCGGCGGTACGACCTCCCTCTTCATCAGTGGAATATTTTCACCATTTGAACTTAATTTCTCAAATTTATTTCTGGACAGCTCTCAAAACCTTTAATACCATGTATAGAGCTGCTCTGTTAGAGAGGAATTTTCAGTTTATATACCCGGGGGATGCCTTTCTGGAACAAGTATACACACTGCATCAGTACAGTGTAGTGACTTGTCTATGAAAATAGGAAAAAATGTTGTATTGTATTTAAGGCTGATCAGTGAAAGCTAGGGAAAATAAAAGTCATTAAGCTTTTATTTCCCCCCCCCCATCTCTGACAATCTTCGATCCCACTTGCAACATTTTATTCTCTTTCAACTGCTACTTTCTAGTATTTTCTAACTATTTTCCACTTCTTTTTTTTCCCTGCTTCTACTCATCCTCTATATTCAGCAGTCTTGATTTTCTCCATTAGCTCATCCTATTCTCGTTTACGTTTTTTTTTTCCATTTCATTTCTCTATTACTAAGTCTCTGTTTTTTCCTGTTTATTAATCCTCTATAAGTTCTTTTCTGTTGTCTTTTAGCCTTGGAAATCACAGTCTCACAGAAATCGAATTGCGAATCCAATTCCCTATGGAGCCATTAACTTGATCCTCAAAATTGCAGTTCATTCCTATTTGATCGTGACATAATCCTTGGGAATTACAGAGAAAAATCTCCAGGGAAGTGTCAACTGGAAATGGCACCTACAAGCAGTCATTAAAAAATAAATTAATCCCTACTGAAGGCCATGAACGAATCCCCGATGAAAACTATAGGCAAGGCACATTGCGCATACACTAATTCCTCAGGTACAATGAATAGTTTGCAAAATGCATCCCCCAGGGTACCTATTTACCTTGGGTCCACCTGTAGTCTACCTGTGGTTTATTTGTAGTTTACCTGCAGTCGCTTAAGTGGGTCATCGACCTCGCTGTGTCTGCAGATTTGTTTTCTTAAAACTCCTCAGATTCTCAAGTTCAGTCCAACACAAGTCTCGTCGCATATATCTAAACATTCGACTTATCTCAAAAATTTCTTGAAGGGCATCAGTCATATTAGTATGGCAATATCCTGACAATGAAATATCACGAGATGAAATGCTCAGCAATTCATAATATATAATAAAAATTGCTAAACTATTAAGAAAATAAACTGTGCAAAAATTACAACGTAATATACTGGTGATTAGTGAATGACATTAATGAGTCTATTAAATGTACACAGCAATGAATTGATACTAGGAATTAATCCTCTAATACCGGAAACTAGTCTACTGATACTAGGAACTAATCCACTGATACCAGTATTAATCCGCTGTTGGTGCGCTGTAATCTACTAGAGGTTCATTCTAGTTACCTTGCGCTTCTAGCTGATCTACTGATACCACACACTGATCCCTCACCTCAGTCACTTTGTAAGTCATAGATAGAAACCCCCTCTTTCCTTTTCCCTAGACTCTACCCTTTGCCCTCTCCTAAGAATCCCCCTCTTGCCTTCCCTAAAGCATCACCCTCTTGTCTTGCCCTTTGAATCCCTCTCCTGCCCTTAGCGTTCTTTTTCCCTACACCGCCCACAGGGTTACCGAAATCTCCCAGCTCAGGCTGACAGATTTCATTACCTCATGTATGCTGCCCGTCCTGTGTGATGGAATGTAACAGGGAAACATGGCTAGCTCTTTTTCCCCCACAATGTAACTATTACATAGAATAGAACAGCCACACGCTGCAGGTGTTCCCACAATGTAACAATCATGTAGAATAGGATAGCAGCACACTTCGGGTTTATCCGAGCATGTTCAATATAGAAAGGGGTGTGAAATGCCGGACCTGGGGTTAGTAAGTACATTTCTTTCTTGTTTTCTTCTTTCTTTCCCTTTTTGTCTTCCTCTCCCTGAATGCCCCATACCCTTTTATGTCCTCGTATGTACTCTTCCGAAATCATCACCATGCCCTCTTTTTTTTTTTCTCCTCTCTCTCTCTCTCTCTCTCTCTCTCTCTCTCTCTCTCTCTCTCTCTCTCTCTCTCTCTCTCTCTCTCTCTCTCTCTCTCTCTCTCTCTCTCTCTCTCTCTCTCCTTGTGCTTCTATACTACGTTTCTCCTTTTCCCCTATTTATTTACTCTTTTTTCCTTCTATTTTCCAACTTTCGTGTTATCCCTTTCTCACTGAACTTACAAAAGGTGATTCCTTTCTTCCGTACTTCCACGCTCACTTTTTCCTGTTTGTTCCTATCTTTACTCCATTTTTTTTCTGCATTCTCTACTCTACTTCCACTCCTACCAAATCTTCCTCCGGTCTCTTCACTCTTTACCCTTCCTCGTTCACACTTTTTCAGAGCTTTGATCATTCGTACTTCTCTTCTCCCCAAGATTTTTTTTTCGTGTTCTCTTTTTCCCTGTATTCATCCTCTGTTATATTTCTTACTTCACTCGCTCTTTCCCCATTCTCACTCTCTCTCTCACCCCCAATTATCTTTTTTTTCCACTCCCATTCCCTCCCTCATCCTAATTCCCACTTCTCCTTCTCCACAAACATCAATACTCCCCAACCCCTCATCCCACTTCCATACCCTCATCCCTACTCCCATACTTTCTTTCCCACTTTCGTGTTCTCTCCCCACTCCAGTATGCTTTCCTTCACTTTCATTTCTCCTCTACTTTCATGCCGTCTCCCCCACTCTCTCTCTCTCACTCAATGCCTATACCCTCTCCCTGATCCCCCATACCCTCTTCACCATTCCCATGCGTACTCCCTCACCCTCGTTCTCTCTACTCCCTCTCATCCTCGATCCTCCCTCCTCTCGCCCTCACTTTTTTCCTCATCCATGGGAGAGTGAGGGAGAGAACATGGAAGGCTAGATAGCCGCCATTTCATAGTGATTTCTCCGGAGTTATCGTCCACCTACTTTTTCCAATATGAAGGCCAACTTAAAAAATCGGAATGGAGCCATTTTCCGCAAATTTAGGCCTGCCGCGCCGTGCAGCGGCGTCGCGTATGTGTGAAATTACAATGGTGGTGTTCTCAATCTGTTTGTTGGACTTACTTGGTGAGCACTTCTTAACAGATGCTGCAGCAAGGCTCCTCTTGAGCACTTCTTAACAGATGCTGCAGCAAGGCTTATCTTGATGGTGATGCTGACTTTGTTGCGACTTACTTGACAACTCTTAGAATTAGCACAGTCTGGCCCATACAGACCGTATTGGTTACTTTTCATCTTTGCGCAAATGCACTAGTACTCAGTGTGAATAAGAGCGAAGAGGCAGAGAGCCGCTTCTGCACGGAGGGTTTGAGTTGAAAGGTGTGCACAGTGCCGAAATAGGAACTGTTAAAGAGGAAGTCTTTAGAGTGATGTGCGTTCACGGCTGAGATGATAGATTTAAATTTCTGGCTTTATGGCCTCCAAGATATCTTAATATACCTTCTCTGCAATGGGGCAGTATTTGCAAAATTGCTTACAGATCGGCACCGCAGCTGGTTTTGGTGTTGGAGTCGTGACTCGCCCCCATCAGTAGTGGGTCTAGTAATGTTGGTCGACCTAGTCCGACTGTCAGTAAGTCTTGTTTCCATGGTTTTATTACTAAGGAAAAGGTTTAGCACTGTTTCTGGTGTGGGCTTTAAAAATGACACATGTTCGTAATTGTTGACTACTGAGAAGATTCGTAAACAAAAAAAAACAAGAATGTAGATATTCCGGGGATAACAGACATCTAGTAAATAGGTAGAGAACATAATGTGCGTCACGTCTCTGATCCAGCCTTCCATCTTCTTGAGGTCAGTATAATATTAATAACGATCGAATCGAGACGAGCTCCAGTGAGAATACTGTCGTCGGTTATTTCGGAGGCTCGCGACCCTAGCATGGTGACTATGGTTAATGATCTTTTCTTTTTTTTTTTTTTGTAGGAAATTGCTTCACACTTGGAAGGTTTCAGGAATGGTCAAGGATTATCTCCAACTTTTGTTCATACTTTCCATATTTTCTCTAGCATACATTTTGCATTGTCAGCTGGAGTGCCATTATCCAAGAATCAGATATTGAGCTAACTTTACAGCCGTCTAGTGACTTAATAACTGGGCAGAAAAAGAGATGGACGAGGAGGTCTCCGTGTTATAGATATTCTCACGGATTAATTTCGTGTTCACTAAAGAGACGTTTTAAGAATAGTCGGGTGATAAGTGTCGATGGAAGTCTTAAAGTACAGCATCCATTCTGCCTAAGTTGAAAGCGTGCTCTCAGCATTGTAGTTGTATCGAGACTTTAATTCTTGCAGCATCCCTAATATGCAGGAGATGAAGAGAGTTCCCGAGAGCAATGGGTCGCCTTCATTCATCCTTTTTTTTTTCTTAAGGCACAAAAGGATGCATTAAAAAAAAAGGGGGAACCTAATGTTCTCAATTCTGGTGAGGTCAGACAGGCTCACAGCAGCAGCAGCAGCAGCAGCAGCAGCAGCATCAAATACTGAACTGAGCATTTGCTGTATGCATTTGGGTTTAAAACCCGCGAAACCACCTGCTGAACCCGGCGGGAATGACATAGCAGCTTTATACACTTCTGAATCTTGAAGGGTAAGCGGCCCTACTCCACTTGATTTATAAAAAAAATATTCGTTTTTATATTTGGCTGCACTGATTTAGCAACAATTATTTGACAAAACAAAGCACAAAGTCTTCATATGTTGCAACATTTTCTTACCACTTATCAGTGTTATGCCTTTAAGTACATAACATAACCACGGTTAGGGTGGAGTCTGAACCTATGGAGAATAAGTCCCAAAACTCACAGGCAAATGTGTTAACCACTCAAATTATTTTAATACAATAATACAAACTGGTCAGCTGCAATAATGAGCTGACCAGTTTGTGGTTTAGTAGATATTACATTCTTTAAAGTATTTACCTTTTTTTCTGTTTTACAAGGTTGCAAGATGAATAAAAAAAGTCTGAAACTAAAGCCACACCCTTTATAAGACATTTTAAAAGGTTAGAGTGAGGACTAATAACCTTGATATAACACACCATCACGTAGGACGAAAAAAAGAGTAACTTAAAAGCTTCAAAAAAAGTCTTCTTATAATATGCAATTTGCTGTATCCAATTTCAAGAAACGTATATTTATTAACTTCGGGAGAATAATGTAACTCGCTGCATTCATATTATAAATTATGTAATCCTCGTGAAAAAAATAATTTAAGAGATATTGCTACTTCTTGTCTGTTAATTTACTATTGGCTTCATGGGAACAACTGGGTTCTTATGATTATATACTTGAGGGGAAGAAAATAGCTGTCCCTATGATCTGTCTATAGCGTTCTTGGGAAGAATATAGCGATTCGCTTAACACATGATTATATCCGTCATGGGTAGAATATATCGATCCCCATGAAAAGAACTTTCATTTGAAGCCCCATGACCCTTCACCAGATTACATTAGCTTGACTGTCTTAAAAAGGATGTTTTTATTTCCCGAGAAAAATAACCATCCGGTCGACCATTTACGAAAAAGCCCCTGGGATAGATGTGTAAAAGCCTCCATGACACAACAGCAACAAAAAAAGACATTTACCTGCTGACATTTTAAAATGACGGGGTAATTTATTTGACTCTTTTTTCGAAGTTATTACCTGTGTCTGAAAACAAGCATTGGTTGTGTGCCATTTGAGGTGAAGGGAGAGGCAGCCCACCTGTGACGTGCTAAGGAATAGTGAAGATGACACCTGGGATGGGTCTCTGTTTACCTTTGGAAAGACAGGTGTAATATGTTACCCATGAGACAGATGTGTACACACACACACACACACACACACACACACACACACACACACACACACACACACACACACACACACACACACACACACACACACACACACACACACACACACACACACGTACTGAAACGCACTTTATGCATACACACGTACATCATCCTGCTCTAGTTCACCTGTTCTCTCTCTCTCTCTCTCTCTCTCTCTCTCTCTCTCTCTCTCTCTCTCTCTCTCTCTCACTCTCTCTCCCTCTCTCCCACTCTTTAAGCTCCTCCCCTCAGTTCTCCTGTCATGGTTTTCCTATATGGCTCTCCCTCACAGCTCCCCGGTTGGCTCCCCCCCCCCTCTCTCTCTCTCTCTCTCTCTCTCTCTCTCACTGTTCTACAGGGTAAGGCTCAGAGTTTCCGTATTTATTTTACAAGCTATATCCTACCTCAACTAATTTCAAAGCCTGGCTATAACAATATTTTTGTTATAGCTAATTTATAGACGTGTACTTTATTTAAAATTAGGCAACAAATATAAAGGGAACAGCGTGAAGTTGTGTACATCTTTTTCAGCCGGAATTTTTATTTGGTAATGTGAAATAAAGCAACAGCCGACAAGTAATTAAAAAAAGACTCATAAAAGTACTTTTGTCTAGGGAAGTACACAGTTTTGTTCATGTGTGAGCGAAACATCGTGTCCGCTTATAAAGATTTTCTTGTTTTTTTTTTTTTTTAGTATTTTTATCAACACTTCGTTAATTTGCTTGTGCTAGGTTTATTGGTGATTAAATTACCAGGGAAGCGCTAAACACACAAGGGTCATGTAGCGCCTGGAGAATGGAAGGTAATCAGTTTTTATCTTATGAAGGGGAATGGTTCTCGAATTCCCCTAATCAAGAGCCTTCCACTGCTGCTCTTGCTTGCCCGTCATGTGGTGTAATAGCTGTATTGTGATTTTTATGCAAAACTGGGCATTGGGGGCGAATAATTTGAACATTTATCTTGAGTTAAACTCATGGGTGCAGAGCATGGTTTTATTGCTACAAAGTTTCGCTCCATATAGAGCTTTATCATGTCATTGATCTAATAAAGTTAAAAAAAAAAGGGAAACGTTGCAACCAAAGCTCGTTCTGTGCGTGTCTTTATTGCTGAAGCAAATCTTTTCAGAAGTCAGAGATGGGATTAGGAGCTGGTAATCCAAGAGAGTGGTGCATACTTAATCTAAGGGATGAAGTTTGGCCTAGAATATCGATTTGCTTCCCCTGTCGTCGAGCATTTAAAAGATGAACGACAGATCTGTAAGTTTCTTGGCTGTCGTGCTTACAAGATTCTCCATATTACGCTTCGTATTCATTTACAAGGAAGAAATTCCATGCCCAGAATATCCACTTCGTCCCTGAGTGCTAAGAGACTTCTAATTATTCCTTCACAACTCTAGTGGCAATATCATGCAACCTAGACCACTATCATCGTTCGTGTTTTCTAAGAAGCAAGTGTTACATGGCATTGTTTGACCTCGTCAAGTATACAGTAGCTGTGTGTTTGGTATTGACATATCCGAGGCCACTGCAGTCATCAGCTTATGCGTTTGCTTCGTTAAGGTGGTGGTAAGTTCGCGGAAGCAGAGTGGATAGAGATATTTTTGGTGCTTATGGCTTTCTCTACTTGGTTGAAGACACTGGCAATGTCTAACGCAGCTTCACATATGATCTTGGGTTCATTCAGAGAGACTTTTTCTAAAATCATATTGACGGTCAGATAGTATTACTGATAATAAATTTGTTACTTTTAAAACTGTCTCAAAAAAATTTGCCAGTAATCGACAGCATTCAAGCTAGTTTATATTTGCTACCTCTCGCACGACCCTTATTATTATGAGCTGGGACTGCATATACTTTTCACGGAGGACTATTACGGTATCTTGGGGTCATCTTCCTCGGCATCACAGCCTTCCCTGTGTCTGGAGACTTTAGATATTTCTTTTCTTGTCATATTATCACGTCCAGTAAACTTAACAGTTATTGTAGCCAGCAATGGAGATTGACTAGTGTACAGAGCCTTGGCCTGGTACTTTCACCGTGGCAGCAAAATGTTCTGAAAAAAGGTTAGCATTTCCTTGACTAATGGGTAGTGATAGTCCCATCATGTCGATTTAAATGAAGAATCGTGTCCTCAGGTGAGCATCCCTGATGGAATTTGACCAAGAACTTCCCATATTTTAGAGCCACCTGTCTTCGATGCCAGTATTCGTTTAGTTTCAGCTTCTCTTGTAGGGATGATTCAGGGGTGGTCTTCCATGCGCCGACTCTAGGAATGTTTGTAGTTATTCTGGTGAGGTTAGTGAAAAGCATTTTCCAAGCCTTGTGCTTAGCATTACCCAAACATAGGCTGATCTGAAGGCTTGGTTACATACTGTCGAGTACATGCAAAGGCAGATAGCAAAGAAACTCCACTGTTCACATCGAAGACATTTGCCGAGAATGATTTGCTACAGTCTAATTCATGCAAATGTGACAAACGTGAGTGAAACTATTCTGTGATGTACAGAGAGACGTGCGTGGATGTTAAACAGGAAAGGTAGACGCTGAAAATAAATGATAAGATTAATAAAGTCGACTTAATTTGAAGGATGGGTTGCACAATTTTTCTTCTCCCATAGTGAATATTTGTCTGCCTCGTTCTTGTGGGATGTTCAAGGTAGTAGAAACAACCTTGTTCCTTCACGTTGGATGTCACATGCTGGCAAAGATCCTTGAACTTACCCACCCATACCTCTGACCTCTCGACCTAGTAGTGGGTAATCGACCTGACAACACAGCTGTTTGCAGGCCCACTGATTCGTTGATTTCTCTTATCATAAGGCAGTTTATTATTATTCTTATGGGGAAGCGCTGAACCAGTAAGGGTCATACACATCCTAGAAAAGAGACAGGCTTGTTCCTAGAAATTGAAGGGTAGCACCAACTCTTTGACTCAAGAACTGAAGGAGTTGGTGCTACATTCCAATTTCTCAAAACAAACCTGATTGCCTCTTTTTCCTAGGGTGTCTATGACCCTTACTGGTTTAGCACTCCCATAAAGAATAATAATAATAAATTGTCTTACAATCACAGAAATCGACGAATCAGTCGAGAAGTCAGAGGTATGGTTGGGTAAGTTCAAGGATCTTCAGATGAAAAGCTGCAAGAACCTATCGAAATATCTCTGAAGTGCTGTTTGTTAATATTGGTTTAGTGGTTTAACAGTTATAAATCTGTCTCTCTGTCTGTCTTTGTCTCTCTCTTTCTCTGTCTCTGTCTCTCTCTGTCTCTGTCTTTCTTTCTCTCTGTCTCTCTCTCTCTCTCTCTCTCTCTCTCTCTCTCTCTCTCTCTCTCTCTCTCTCTCTCTCTCTCTCTCTCTCTCTCTCTCTCTCTCTCTCTCTCTCTCCCTCTCCCTCTCTCCCCCTCTCCCCCCCCCGCCCTTCCCTCCTTACTTTACTCGTGTCCTAAACAAGAGAATTAATAAAGTCTGAACGCTTAATATTATACTTTCTTTTACACATTTTTTCCACCTACTTGCAGCGAAATATATGTTATAATTTTCAACATAAAAAACTGAGAAAATGTTAACGAGAGAGAGAGAGAGAGGGACAGAGGAGACAAACACAGAGAGGAGACAGACACACACACACACACACGCAGACAGACAGACAGACACACAGAGAGGAGAGAGACACACAGAAGAGACAGACACACAGAGAGAGGAGACACACACAAAGAGGAGACACACACAGAGAGGACAGACAGACAGACACAGAGACATACACAGACAGACACAGACACACAGAGACATACACAGACACACACATACACAGACAGACACAGACACACACACAGACACAGACACACACACAGACACACACACACACACACACACACACACACACACACAGACACACACACACACACACACACACACACACACACACACACACAGACACACACAGACACACACACACAGACGCACACACACAGACACACACACACACACACACACACACACACACACACACACACACACACACACACACACACACACACACACACACACACACAGAAAATACGTAGGAATTCATTTAAAAAAATCATGTAACTGGAAGACTTACGGTGTCGTGGCCGAGGTCAACTGCTGGAAACACTAACCTCGTCTCACTGGAACTGCTTCAGATCCTATTTGAGCAAAATGTGGTCAGAATAGAAAAGTACAAGGCTCTCTCTTTATATCCTCTCTGGCTTAATTGCCAACTGAAATATTGGTCTATTTTATACAATGATGTATTGAAAAGGAGTTAATTCAAATTTATGGGGATAAGAGGACAATTGAATTTTTTTTACCACTACAGCAATTGTTATTATCTGCTTCTTACTATTATTAATATTAATGTAAAAATTTCTACAGTTATTACTGTTTCTACAGCTATTACTATTTCTACAGCTATTACTGTTTCTACAGCTATTACTATTTCTACAGCTATTACTATTTCTACAGTTATTACTGTTTCTACAGCTATTACTATTTCTTCAGCTATTACTATTTCTTCAGCTATTACTATTTCTACAGCTATTACTATTTCTACAGTTATTACTGTTTCTACAGCTATTACTATTTCTACAGCTATTACTATTTCTACAGTTATTACTGTTTCTACAGCTATTACTATTTCTACAGCTATTACTATTTCTTCAGCTATTACTATTTCTACAGCTATTACTATTTCTACAGTTATTACTGTTTCTACAGTTATTACTGTTTCTACAGTTATTACTGTTTCTACAGTTATTACTGTTTCTACAGCTATTACTATTTCTACAGCTATTACTGTTTCTACAGCTATTACTATTTCTATAGTTATTACTGTTTCTACAGCTATTACTATTTCTACAGCTATTACTGTTTCTACAGATATTACTATTTCTACAGCTATTACTATTTCTACAGCTATTACTATTTCTACAGCAATTACTGTTTCTACAGCTATTACTATTTCTATAGTTATTACTGTTTCTACAGCTATTACTATTTCTACAGCTATTACTGTTTCTACAGCTATTACTATTTCTACAGCTATTACTGTTTCTACAGCTATTTCTCTTTTCTACAGTTATTACTCTGTGGTACTCTTGTACGACACAACACTAACATGGTTTGACATGTTAGATACTAAGGACAGTATCTGTGATTATTTTGCAGCAATACATCGAAGAGTCATCACCGGTCAGTTAGGTGGGAGAAATCATCTTCCTCGTATCAAGTTGACTCGCAAAGGACTGAAACGTCGTTTAGTTTTATCTGAAAATAGCGAATTAGTTTTGAGTAACTTTCCCAATTTCTTGGACTTGTCCCAAGACTTTGTAGATACACGCGAAAATGTCGCATTAGCTACACTTGTGTGCACTTAACATGACGTCAGTGTTGCAACATCAATAATTATCTAACATTGTTATGAAACATAGAATCCAGACTCCTTAAACTATTGACTCACGAAATCGTAATGACACGATTGCTAATAAACCAAACCACAGGCGGGGTTATAACCCGCGATCAGAGTCTCTCAAAACTCCATACCGTCGCGTTAGCCACTGGGCCATCTAGCCCCAATAAGATTCATCCAAGTTGGATGAATCTTATTGTGGCTAGCTGGCCCATTGGCTAACACGACGGTCCGGAGTTTTGAGACTCTCTGATCGCGGGTTCTAACCCCGGCCGTAGTATGGTTTGTTTCCCTAAACTATTCTATTGTCAAACGACGGGCAGCAAGCCGCCACCAGTGTTACGATAACTGTACCTTTGCAAAAGAACATTGTATCTCTCCATCAGCGATTCACTTCTCGACTCGCATGCAGAAAATGTTCTCACAGCAAACTAATGTTGGAACAATGTAAATATTGTGACTAAAAGAACAGTCTCTATTACAGGTGGCTTAGGTTCATCCTGCACAAACACACACACAGGGCCAGGAGCAGTGACTCGATCTCTGCAACCACATATAGGCGAGTACGTAAACCACACACACACACACACACACACACACACACACACACACACACACACACACACACTATAAAATACCAACACAAATGCTAGGACCAGGATTCCATAAGAGCTGAGGTAGGGCAGCAGTTAACAGCTTGTAAAACATTTCTTTGGGGAACTCTAATCATAAGTCCCGGTAAGCTCTTCCTTTTTAAGAAAAATAAAAAGGAACGCAGACAGATTAATGGATCCAACTACGATACTGTCAACAACAGTCAAGAAAAGACGCCCGTCAATCACAAACTTTTATTGGGGCGACATTAGAGTCTATTAAGTTCTACAGATTTATACAGTACAAGCAAATTAATAAAAATTAAAATTAATATAAAAAAAATGAGACAAAAAATGAATCTCAGTAACCAAGAGGAGTTAAAAACAAATTTAAAAACAAGGTAAGAAAAAACAAAAAGGTAAAAACATGATTCTTTGTTGAAGAAAGAGAATGAGAATACTGAGATGAAGAACGATAATGAGAGGATAACATCAACTAGAGAGCAGGTGGGTAAGTTGCATGAAAGACGATGAACAAGGAGAGAGAGAGAGAGAGAGAGAGAGAGAGAGAGTGAGAATAATAGGGGCATATATTCTCTTGATAGTGGCGAAGCGAAATTCAATAATGGTGAAGAGAGGAGGGAGAGAGAGAGAGAGAGAGAGAGAGAGAGAGAGAGACAGACAGACAGACAGACAGAGAGAAGTGAGAGGCAGAGAATGACTAATAATACTTGGAGAAACTATATAAATACAAGAAATATGAATTGGAAGTGAAGCCTCTTGTTCCTTAAGTGTGTGTTTGTGTGTGTGTGTGTGTGTGTGTGTGTGTGTGTGTGTGTGTGAGAGAGAGAGAGAGAGAGAGAGAGAGAGAGAGAGAGAGACTATATCTCTCACTACTCTTCCTTTTATTTAATCCAAATTTTTGAAAGTAGCTCCTATCCCCCCCTTTTCTTCTCCTCCATCTTCCTTCCGTCTTTCCTTCTTCCTTCATTTTTACTCTTTTCAACATCTTCCTCTCCCCTGTTTTCCTTGATTTTCTCTTTCCTCTGTTTTCTCTTCTCACCTCTGTCTCCATCACTCGCCTCTCCCTCTTTTCCCTTCCCATTTCCTTCCAACCTGAACTGCCACATTCTCTCTCTCTCTCTCTCTCTCTCTCTCTCTCTCTCTCTCTCTCTCTCTCTCTCTCTCTCTCTCTCTCTCTCTCTCTCTCTCTCTCTTCCTACGTCCATTTAACCTTCGTTCTCCCTTTCCCACCCCTTACTCTTTCAAACACCAACCAGGTCCTGACTCTATCAAACCTTTCCCTCTTACCCTACCCCTTACCCTACACCCTTACATTGCCCCCTAACCCTATCCCTACCCCTACCCCTAACCCCCTTACATTACCCCCTTAACAGAGAGGCGAAGAATAGGAACCTCTTTCATCCGCCTCATCCCCCGCACTACTGGTAGTGCTGGTGCTGGTGCTGGAGGAAGAGGTAGTAATATTGTTGGTGATGGTGGCATTCGCACTTTGTCATGGTGAAGGCAGCGAATTATTGTTGGAGTTGAGAGAATTATTGTTGGTGTTTGTATTGTTGGTGGTGGTGCTGCTGCTGGCAGCAAGAGCTATTATAATGGCAGCTGCTGTGATATCAGCTGATGATAGCAGGAGCTGTTGTGATGGCAGCTGACGGCAGGAAGAGCTGCTTGGTGGCAGCTGATGGCAGGAAGAGCTGCTTGGTGGCAGCTGATGGCAGGAAGAGCCTGGTGTGATGGCAGCCGATGGCAGGAAGAGCTGCTGTGATAACAGCTGGTGGTAGGAAGAACTGCTGTGATGGCAACTAGTGCATCCAAGAGCTATGGTAGCCGAAGGCAGCTGATGGCGGCAAGAATTGCTGTGATGGCAGCCGAAGGCAGCTGATGGCGGCAAGAATTGCTTTGATGGCAGCCTGTGGCAGCAAGAGCTGCTGTGATGGCACAGATGCTGTTGTTTATGGCGGTGCCCCAGTAACCGCAGTGGCTGTAACACTGATACAGCTTCAACCCATTTTTTGCAAGTAATGTCAACGAGAGAGACTCAGTACAGCGACATCTGCTGCTGCAGCAGCAGCAGCAGCTTTAGCTACGTAAGCAGCAGAAGCAGCTGCAGCGTGGGTAACAGTAGCAGAATTAGAAGCTGTAGCAGCAACAGCAGCACCACCAGTAGCTGCGGTAGCGAAGGCCACAGATACTGCAACAGCAGGAGTAGCAGTAGCTGTAGCAGCAGTAACAGCAGTAGCTGCAGAACCATGAGCAGCAGCATCAGTAGCAATGCAATACGTGAGAGCTGCAGCAGCAGTAATAACAGTATTGGCAGCAGAAGCAACAGCAGTAATAGATGCAACAGCAGCAGTAATAGATGCAGCAGCAGCTGCTGTAACAACTAAAGTAAAAGCAGAACGCAGCAGATCCCTTTAAACAAAAGCAGACTGAGTAATTTTATAAGCGACAGGGATAGCCAGAGAGGGCGAGTACAGGCGAGTAGATAGCAAGGATGGGTGCTATCGTATGGAGGTATTGGCAGTTATATTGCTCCCAATGGTAAGTTGTGAGGGGCAGTGGTGGACCTCCGTGACTGTGCTGGTAATGGTGTGGTTTTCGGGCGAGTGGTGATGGTGGTGGTAGTGGTGGTATGTGGAGTAGTGGTGGTAGTGATAGTGGTAGGCGTGGTGGTGATGGTAGTAGTGCTGCCTCAGATTTGGATGCTGTTGTGTGCTGCTGTTGATGCTGCTACTGTTGCTTCTCCCGCTGTTGTTGCCAGTGCTGGTGCTTTCATAGCTGTTCTTAGCTCATTCCGTTATAAGAGCCTCTGTTACTCCTGCAGTTGCTACTGCCTGTGCTGCTCCTGCTGTTGCTGCTACTGCTTCTACTGCTGCTGTCGTTGCTGCTACTGCTGTCGATGCCAGCGCTGCTGTTTTACCACTGCTGCTCCTAATGCTGCTGTTGCTGCATACTGAACGGGGAGGGGAAAGCCTAGGGCAGCAACTACGAGGAGAATTAATGGCTTTTATATTTTAAAGTGTTGTTACTTCAGTATCTTCGCTCTGACTGCTGTTCCTGTTTCTCAGCAGTGCTTCAGATAGTTGTAGCTGTGTTTTTATGTTTTGTTGTTGCTCTCGATGCTGTCAGTAATGCTTTTGTTGACGGCTACAGTGTTTTTATTGACGGCCAGTGTTTTTGTTCTTGATGTTTACGCTGTTAGTGCTAATGATCTATGTTGCATTTTGTCCTGGGCGTTGCAGATGCTTTTAAATATAGTTGTTACTTTTGTCTGAGATGTGTTGCTGGCTGTTGTCACATGCTGGTAATGCTCGTATGTTGCAGGTAGTGTTGCTATCGACGTTTGTTTTACTGTTGGGGTTATGGTGATGAAGTGCTGTTGCTGGCGTTTTAGTTTCTGTTGGGGAGATGGTGGTGTATGGTATTTTTGAAGATTTTAGTTGTGGTAGAACTGGTGTTAACGGTGTTAAGTGTGGTGGTGGGTGTGGTCATGGTAGTGTAGCTGCTGGTGTTGTTGGTAGTGCTGGTGTTGTCGGTAGTGTTGGTGGCAGTAATGAAGATGGTGGTGATAGTGACGATGGTGTCAGTGGAAAAGGTAGTAGCATCTATCCTTCATTATCACTTTTAACGGCAGTGGCGACTTTATTGATAATTGCAGGAGGGCAGAAACGTCCGGGTAATGACAAAAGTAGTACCTGAAGCAGCAGGTGCAGCAACAGTAGTGCATACAGTAGAATGAGCAGTAAAAATAGTAGTAATTGTAGCAGGAGCAACAGCAGCACAACAGCAACAGCAGCAGTAGTAAGAGCAGAGCAAAAACAGCACCAGCAGTATGACCATCAGCACTACCAGCAAGGATAGTAACAAAAGTTACTGAGGCATCATCATCTTCACCAGCTGAAGCAGCAACAAACACAGCAGCAATAAGAACAAACAGCAGCACTGTCACCAGCATTAACAGCGTGAACAGAATCACGGACGCTGAGCTGCAGTAATGTATGCACCAATAAAAATGCTGTTATCAATACATATAAAAAATAACCACTAACACCACTAGCAGCAAACGCACCCTTAACGCCAACGACAAAAACAGCAGAATTAACACCAATAAAAACAGCTTAAACAGCATGCTAACAGCTGCAACAGTAGCAGCAACAATACCAACAACAGCAACAAGAACCCCCCCCCCCGAAGCACAGCAGTATCAACAGACTCATTAACAGCAACAGTAGCCACCTATATTAGTTGTATTAACAGCATCATCCCCTGTCACAGTCTCAGGAACAGCGCCAACGGTAACAACAGGAGCAGGCACAGCGTCGTTGGTAACGGAAGATAATAGCCCCCTCCCCCATTGGTATTGGCAGCACTGTTCGAAGCTCTCTGAAACTGGGCGCAATACTTCCCTTAATGCTCACCCGAATAGCACACTACACCTTAATTTACAGTCGCATATGCATTTTTTTAGGGGGGCAGCCCCCTTCTATTATCGGGGCCGGAATTAGGCTATTGGAAAATTTAATAGAATTGCCGTTAGAAGTGATAATAACAGGTGAATTAAGGAAAGGGTCCCATCGTCTAGGATCTCTCTCTCTGCCGACCCATAACTGCCATAGGATATGGGGAGAGACCTAAATAGAGGGATGGTGGTAGTGGTGGGGATGGTGGTTGTGGTTGGGGGTGGTGGTGTTGCTACGAGTGATGGTTATAGATACAGTGACTGTGGTGGTAATTTTTGAGAGGTTATTGACTGTTGTGGTGATAGTTGTAGTAGTAGCAATGGGGATGGTGATGGTAGTAGTGATAGTTGTGATTTGGTGGTAGTGTCACCTAATAGTGGTGGATGTGGATGTTCTGGCTGTGAAGGTGGTAGTTTTTGCTGTGATAATGGTAGTGTTGGTGGTGGTGGCAGTGACGGAGGAAAGGGAAGGTAGTGGTGATGGTGATAATAGTGGTGGTACCTCCTCGTTCCCATCAATAACTGTATTGCTTTACTATCTTAGAGTGGCCAGTTATAGAATATGATGCTATAACTGTTCCCCAAAGAGCAATTTCCTGCTTATTCTCCTTGGCGTTTATGCTACTAGAACGGGTTAGCTAATTGGAAAATTCACCAATTCAATTATTCAAATTCACTATGTGTAATTAAAATAGTGAGTCATTATTAGGTGGGCGCGTAGGCAACAGTCGGATTAAAGCCAAAAAAAAAAAATCACTGGGAAAACGCCGGACTTATTAATTCAAGTTTCTTTCATCTTAGAATATTGAACATCATAAATGAAAATAATTGAATGTTAATTTACACCTTATTATTGTGTATGGAAAACTTGCCAGTTTGCTGGAAATTACATGGTTTTTGTCCTCATTTTCCACAAGCTGTTATTAGTCTAGCACGTGATCCACAAGATGGGTCTTATATATGGTGGCTGTGTGGGCGGTTTTAGTCTGAACCCACGGGCTGGTTGCCATGACAACAGATGATGCTTCGTTCAGAATCCTCGGCGGTATATGAAGAGCTTCAACGTGAAATACGATCCACCGCCCGAAAAAATGCTCCAATCGTAGTTACCGTTATTGGGTATGATGCGTGCGTAATCATAAACTACGACGGGGATATTCTCTTATAGGTCGTATATATCACTTTGCTATAAAGAGGTAAGCCGAAGTTCATGCCGGAGTCAGGAAGATGTTGTGGTTCGATGCGGTCTGGACGCGCTGCGGAAGCCATATTGGAAAGAGGCGGAGCTTAAGCCCACAAGTCCATCGCTATAGGCAGGCATACAGGGCTGGAAAATTCCATAGGCCTACTGGTTCAGTATGCTGGTCATGCCGGGGACGGACACTGCTTATTAGAAGATGTAGAATTCGGGAGAGAGCGGTAAATATTTCATTTATAAGGTTGCGTCCGGCTGGGGCGGGCGGTCCCCAAGGGCAGCCATTTATACGAGCGCTCCTCACTGGTCGGCGCGGGAGGTGTTCATAACGAAAATTTGTGATAAGCTACCAAATTCTTGACGGTCTTTCGAACAGTCATTTGGCCATAATCCCAACGATAGACTAGGATAGAAAGCGGCAGTGTCACTTGCCGACCTCGGCTCTAGACGCCGACTTCACGGCCAATTGAACACGTAAATACGGAGAGCGAGATGAGAGAGCGTCTGTGTTAGATTCCTAGATTGTGTGAATAATTCTAGAGAGGGCCAGCCTCCTAGGCAGCTCGGAGATTGGGTAAGAAGTGAAGGACAGGGTGTCTTAGAGGTTTACAGTGAGGAGGAGGAGGGATGGATGTGGGGTTGGAAGTTTTGTGAGGATTTAGTGTTGATTTTGTTGAAGATTTAGTGTTGATGAAGTTGAAGAGGATTGTGTTGATGTTGAACAAGAAGACTGTGTTGATGTTGAACACGAGAATTTAAACGTAGATGTTAAATAAAATCATGTTGATGCTGTACGAGAGGATTTAAATGTTGATATTGTTGAAGATGATTTAGTGTTCATGCTGCTCTTCAAGAAGAGGATTTTAAGTTAACATTGTTCACGAGGATTTAGTGATATGGAGTTGGAGGGAGGTATGGGGGTTCGTGGGTGGGGGGGGTTATTTTGAGAATGTGATTTAG
>NC_091327.1:17035838-17040838 GCF_038502225.1 Cherax quadricarinatus
GTGAGCGTAGGCAAGGTTGCTCAGTGGCCATCGTATAGATGTGAGCGTAGGCAAGGTTGCTCAGTGGCCATCGTATAGGTGTGAGCGTAGGCAGGGTTGCTCTCTGGTCATGTGTCTGTCAAAGGGCGGATGGTCAACTCCGGAGTAATAAGCAAGATTAATACTCCCTTCACCGCCCTGCCTGCCAGCCCTGCTTTCTGTAGCTCCCTCACACTCTCACACGGGAGAAGGTGAATGAGAAATCTTTCAACACGGGAGGACGACGACTCTCCCGAACACGTAAGAGGGAGGATTTCTCTCCCTCAAACGGTAGATCTCTCAGTAACGCCGAAGAGATAGAGGAGGAAAAAATGACTTGAATTAAAGGCGATGAAAGTGATTTTGAGAAAGCTTTTGACGAATAGAATGATAATGAGGATGATTATGGTGAACAGTATGATGACGAAGAGAATGATTATAGTGATAACGAGGTAAACGTGTCAAGGAATAAATATAGCCCTTAGGAAAATAATGAACAGAAAGACTGAAAGAAACCTGCAGTTGGCTGCATTAAGAAACAAAATATTCCTCATTCTTCTTCTTTCTCCCACCGCTTCCTTCTCTTCTTCCGCGCCAGCCGACCTCCCCTCCTCTCCTCCACCAACCCTCCATCATCCACCTCATTCTTCTTCATTTGGTATTGCATGCCAGGGGAGACTAAATAACGATGCCTCATTGTACTTTTAAATGTACACTCCCATGCCTGTATGAACTCCCTAGCACCACGGCGTCCCGAGCCAAGTGGAATCAAGATGTTGAAACTCAACTTCCACGTCGAAAATATAGACCCAAGTGTTCGAGCTTCGCCACTAATCTCTGACGAGGGTCGTGTTTCAGCCAGATGCCAACACACATCAATAAGGCTCTCAATTACTCCTTAAACTCAGCTGGAAACATTTTTACATACAAATCGCTTGGAAAATACAAATCAACATTAACTATAAAGCGTCTTAAAGAAGTCTGGTTTATACATACATATTTATATATATATATATATATATATATATATATATATATATATATATATATATATATATATATATATATATATCATTAATTTGTATAGTGAAAGAGACAGACAGAGGGGCAGGCAAAATTTCATATCTTTCTCTTCTTGTTGTCCATCCGTCTCTGTCAGAGTCGAGCTGAAGCCATTAATCAACAGTCCACTTAATTGGTCTTCAAGAGCGTACTTGTTCTCCGAGGGAGTGTCGTTGTTTGTTTGTTCGGGGGCCTTGTGCTTCCTTCTAGCTCTGTTCTTGTTTGTAATATATCAGGCTCTTTGTTTTGCTTACATATTTCACGAATCCAAGAGAGTTTAACTTGCCCAGAAGAGAGGGAAGGGAAGGTTGGGTACAGCAGACGATGGATAGATTCTTGAGGTTAGTGAAAGATTGGTGTGAGAGGTAGATGTGTGGGATAATAGGGAAGGGGGTAAGAGGAGAGGTCAGGAACTATGAGGAGGAGGAGGAGGAAAACGTATTGGAGGAGGAGAATTAGAAAGGTGAGGAGAGGTAGGAAAGTGAGGAGGAGGAGGAGAGGGAAGAAAAAAAGTGAAAGAAAAGGAAGAGGAGAAGGAAGAAAAAGAAGAGGAAAGGGAAAATATAGAAAAGGAAAAGAAGGGACAGTACGTAAAAGGTGAGGAGTAGAATGAGAATGGCGAGAAGGAAGAGAAGGGAGGAAGAGGAGGAGAAAGGGGATGAGGAGAAAGAGGGGGAGAAGGAGAATGAGGAGGGGGAGGAAGCGAATGAGGAGGGGGAGGAAGCGATGGAGCATCATGAAGAGATGGGGTGAGTGGGTTGAGATTTAAACAGTCTGGGAGCAGACTGGCAACACCATCTTGCCAGCTGGGAGGGAAGTCAATAATTAATGAAACATTATCAAAGAAAAAACCCACAGCAAAGTTAAATTCGCATCAAGAAAATCGTCTGAGGAGCTTCGGAAACCTGTTGGCAGAATAAAATGTAGGAATTTATTTCTATTTACGACCAAGAAGTGGTAGAACAAGAGTAAGAAGTATGAGGAGGAGTAGGAGGAGGAGGAGGAGGAGGAGGCGAAAAAAGTGGTAGAAGGGGTTCTTGAAGGCAGTCCCTCCCTCCCTCCTACCTGTACAGGTTTTGGCGTCTATAGTTATGATTTTTTATGACTGGTGCCCTGACCGTCGACACCGATCATCAATACTTATTCTCACCCTTTGATTACCACCAAAGTTTATTTCTATAAGGCTGAGGAACGTGTCAATTTAGTAGACGCTGTGCAGAGGATAACAGGAAAGTGAAGCAGCCTCGTGAGAGGAAGAAAATTCTATTCAGATATTCTCTCCACAATTAATTGCAGAATCAAGCTAGACCCCCAGTAAATATCCACTAGTTGCTTTCCTTATTCTTGATATCCTTTGCCTCATAATCTACGAATGAGACATAGAGAATCTGTCCACTTAGGCCGTAATGTACCAGAAATTACAGTAGATCTGTGCGGCAGAAACCAACCAGGAAGTGAGCCCTACAATAAAAGCCTTCAGGGAAGAAAGGGTTGTAAGCAAACTCTCTGGGTGGGTAGGTAAGGCAAGGGTGCAATAAAGACCCTTAGGTCCTTGTGGTCCGGATGGCCGACCAGAGACGTTCAGAGTGGTCCATCAAGTCACAGGAGCTCAGCCATGGCCAACGAGGTCCCGAGATTAGAAAGTGCTCTCTGATAAGTCTTCCCGTGTTATCTTCTGTTTTCCTTTTCGTCTTTGGAGGGGAAAGAAAAGAGGGGGTGAGGGAAAGGAGGAAAACACGGCGGGATAAAGTACTCAGAATAAGTCGAAACTGGGAGTTTGGTGGCTTATTGATTCGTAAGAGTGGCTGTGATGGCCGGTTGGCTCGTAATTCTTGGAGGAAGGGCTATCTTGGGAGACCAGTGTACAGGCGCTTGCATCAGACCTGCTTATCGGTTAGCTTCATATTATTTGCACACTAAGAGCCAATGATACTTTGATCACTATGAAAAAGAACAAAGTAAAGTTTCGGTACATCACCTCTAGAAACATATAAAATGCAAAGCAAGATACACACTTCTCATTGTGCATACACTTAACAGACAGGCAAACACTTGTTGATGTATATACCCGGTGGGTGTAAAAGTTATTGACTTCACTGTATACACGACATAGCTGTTAGCTTCCCTATTAGTCTTCCTCTGCTTCACACTAGATTCAACTAACGCGCGTACAGTCTCTCGAGAAGAGAAGTTGTCTGTTGTGCGTGAGAATATTCCGTAACTACATTTGAAAGGTCAAATGTTTCTTGTTTTTGCTTCGTGTAAATGGCCTTTCCTGGATATATATAATGGTATACTATGAGAGACCATTTAGTCTAGTGTTTTTGTACGGTATTTAGATGTCAGGTAATATTCCACCAAAATTCACTGTATTGTACACAGATATCTGAGGGTGGTTTGTTTAACTCGCCTGTGTAAACAGTTTGGGCTAGTTTTAGCGGTCGTGTTAATTACTCAAACTGCCTCTTAAGTCACTCTAATTATTCTCCATCACTCCTCAGCTGTTCTTTCTTTCTTGCCTCTTTCTTTAAGAGTTCTCAAGGTATTGATCTAGAATTAAGAATGTTTATTTGTTAATTATTTCTTATATCTTTTCTATGCCTTCCTTATTTTTGCTACGTATTCTTGGATTGTTATTACTTTTTTTTTTGCTTGATTTCTTGACCAATTTTATTAAATTTTCTCCAGATTTTCTTTGCGTCATTTGTAGTATCCATTTTCATTATAATTATTAATCTTTTCTCTTTAATCCTAATTGTTTATGCTTCTTGCCTTTGCTTGGTCGTTGGTCCGAACTTGTAAGGGCCTCATTATCTGTGCAGATCATTAGCATATTATCTCGCAACCCATCCATCAGTTGATATGCTTATTTATCTTTTTATCTCTTATCCGGGTTGCGCAATATCTCCGTTTCTTTGCTTACCTGCATCATATTTTTTATTTGGTGCATTCACTCCTTGTTTATCCATTGCTTTCATTCATCTTCCTATTTTTCTCCCCCTCTATACCAGTTCTCTCGCACCCTTTGACTCTCCCTATTTCTATCTCCTTCGTTTCCTCTCACTCCTCTCCATCTGTCTCATTCCTTAGATCTCCCTTCCTCTTTTCCTCTCCACTGTCTTCTATGCTCTTCCCTTCCCTGGCTCCCTCTCTACTCCCTCACGTCCCTCCTTCCCTCCCTACCACCGTACCTCCCTCCCTCCCTTCCCTGGATGCCAGGAGAGGCCAGCTCGCTCAGCAGTATGTACGTGTTGCTCTAATTCATCACGGTCAGCGGAGCCCTGCACTCGTCCTCCATCACGACCTGGCCCTCCACCAACCTTCGTGTGGGACCCTACCACTAATCCCTTATCGAATTTACATTGTGGGGAACGGCGATTCCTTCATAAATCTCGAGGTAGCGGGTGATTAATGAGTAGATAGCGACGCTGATCGAAGGAGGGAGAACAGAGATGGGAGAGAGAAAGAGAGAGATAAAAACAGAAAAGTATAGAGAGAGACTGTGTATATGTGTGTGTGTGTGTGTGTGTGTGTGTGTGTGTGTGTGTGTGTGTGTGCGTGCGTGTGCGCGTGCGCAAGAGCGAGAGAGACAGACATTGTATTTTAATGTGCGTACTGTAGCGATTTTCTTTACTTGGCAAATTGCTTTTTTCTTCTTTTTCCGTCGGTGTAGAAAGCCTCATCTTGTCTCCTGTGAGATACCTGAAGGTGGGTCTTGGAATTAGGTCATTCAGTGGAATGAATTCAAATATACAATTGTCTATGTGGGTTTTGAGAAGACTAACATACACAGATACAAATTATGCTTAAGGTTTAGACTAGGAGAGGTAGGGGGGAAGGATGCTGAAATCTCCCATGAGCCTTTTACAACATCTTCACATGCAAGGAATCTCTCATTAGTCCCGAGGGAAGAGCTTAGA
>NC_091327.1:17048338-17053338 GCF_038502225.1 Cherax quadricarinatus
TTACGTTGCCGGCGGCAATTTTAAGACTCACATTTAATAAGCAACTTGCATAAGCAAAACACTGCGAGACAATTGACTAACTTTTAAAATTTTGATAAAGGCTTGAATTTTTTTTTTGTGGGGGGGGGGGAGGAGGGAGGATATGCTTTATAATGAAATTCTCTGTCATTGATAGTAATTCGAAATGACTTTTTTTTTTTTAAGAGAGAGAAGGGAGTTATTGCCTATTCATTCCTTTCAAGTTTCTTGATTCAAGAAGATAGAGCTGTTCTCCTCGTCCTTGTATCAAACTTGATTACCTTCCATTCCCCATCCATTGTATGACCTCTACGGAATCAGCGCTTTTTAGTGAATATAATTAATAATAATAATTATAATAACATAATTGCTACTAATGAAGTACTGTAATTATATTGCTGTTATTATATTATGATTATTATTATTAAAAATAAAAAAAATCAGTTTGAGGAGACATTAAGGTTGCATTTATGATGGTAAAGGCTATCCTATACCCCCTGGATCTGTATGCCCCCTACACATTTAGCGCTCCGTGAAAAAATACAAACACTTCCTTATCCTGCTAAGGTGGTCCCAGCTGCTGAGTCAAGGGCGGACAGGAGGAACCTCTTATACAGTCAGATCCTGTATTCATTATTCTGTGTTCCAGAGATTGTATTTCTGAATGTTTCTAAAATAATTGTATTTTTCTTCAGTATATAAGTAAGTAAGTTTATTCAGGTATACACAAATACAGTTACATAGAATTATCATACATAGCAGCATATGTGTAGAGAACCTGGGATAACCCAAAAAAGTCAGACAGAGTGACTTATTTCCATTGGGGTCCTTTTACCTTATTATTATAATATAAAGGTTATAATATTTTCTTATTATTCTACAATGAAGATAACATCTTATTATCATACTAAAAAGACTATCTACTACACCAAGGTCATTAAGACTATCTACAATACGAGGGTCATTACTAGGAATATGGTAAAATTTACAGGTATGTTAGCTAAAAAATTGAAAATCATTCCCTCCCTTTGTATGGTGAGTTCTCACAATCTCCCGACTTCGTATAATTGTTAGCGAGGTCTCACAATCTCCCGACTTCGTATAATTGTTAGCGAGGTCTCACAATCTCCCGACCTGGTATAATTGTTAGCGAGGTCTCACAATCTCTCGACCTGGTATAATTGTTAGCGAGGTCTCACAATCTCCCGACTTGGTATAATTGTTAGCGAGGTCTCTCAATCTCTCGACCTAGTATAATTGTTAGCGAGGTCTCACAATCTCCCGACCTGGTATAATTGTTAGCGAGGTCTCACAATCTCTCGACCTGGTATAATTGTTGGCAGTTGAATAAATATAATATTTTTAGTGTTATTACTTTTTAAGAATTTAAATGATTTATTTCGCTATTATTTCTTTTTTAATGTAATTGTATTATTATTACTATTTTCAATTATGCATAATTATTAGTAGTAATAATGGTAGGTATAATGTCTGTCAGGCAACAGGACAAGAGTTTTCTGATGCGGGTCTGTCATATGATGACCCGCCACTGGAGGTTTTGGTCATCTGACGGAGGACTTCCGCTGGCTTACTGGTCCACCTCTTTAAAAATTATTATAACCATTTCTACTAGTAGTAATAATCATAATGCTTTCAATTATATATTATCATTTAGCTGAATTGCTTATAAAAATTTTGCTAATGATATTAAAAATAATAGTAATAGTAGACTTCATTTAATTTAAAAAAAATAATTACGAATTAATAAAGGAATTATAATAATTTTTAATTATTGCTGTTATTAAAATTTTAACTTTTTAAAAAATATTTTCCTTGTTTTTATTATACTTATTATTCTTCACGCGCACACATATTTATATAAAAAGAAATATATATTTATATATGTATAAATATATATATTGTGTGTGTGTTTGTGTGTGTGTGTGTGTGTGTGTGTGTGTGTGTGTGTGTGTGTGTGTGTGTGTTTGTAAAATCTACCCAAGTCTAACTACACTTAAGTATATTCACTGCTTGGCATTATCAAAGAAGCTTTGTTTGTTATTTAAAGGCAACTATTTAAAGCTATTCAACAGAGGACCTACCACATTTCTTAAATACTGGATGATTTAAAGTAGTCTGGTTGCCATGTCTGCCTTGTATGAGGCCATTCAGATTCTAAATAAGAAACCAATCACCAGGATGCAAGTTACAATAAAGTGTGTGAAGAAATCGATGGCTAATCCTTACTGTGTTTGAGTGATAGATTAGTCAGGGGTTGTATTACTTAATTGCAGATTTCGAAATTATGAATATTAGAGGATTATGATTCTGTACGAATTATGGTTAGGGATTACCATCTGTAAATAAGGTCGTCTTTGGCTCTTTTAATCCTGCCTAAGACTTAAATACAACAGTTTGTTTTAATTCTGTGTCATAGGCAAACGAAGAGTGGGGAATGTTCTGTGTCAAAAGCAAACAATAATGGAATAGCTGTTTTAATCCTGCGTTAGACGCAAACAGGACAATACTGCTATTTTAATTCCGTCTGACACCCTTCAGGTCGTTGGCAAACACCAGCGGTTTGTTACAGTAGTTTTTAATTCCTGCTCTAGATAATATAAGACATGACGCACATGCAAGCACGGCATGGTTGCTCTCCTACTTAATTTTCACCCCTATCTCCCGGCGGAATCTTAATTGCTCGTAGAAAATTTGCTCTTGGTATGCTAAACCAACAAAATTTGAGACACTTTCTAGATAGCGAAATTTACTAGACAGAGAGCTAGCATAAACACCCTTAAGAGATCGCCAGATATGTGAAAATTACTTTATACTCTGAAGTCTCGGTGCCGATGCTAATCTCATATAATCAATGGTCCTATTTCCTACCCTCGAATTGTTTTTAGGGGTTTCTTAGGGAAACACTGATTTGGCGTCAGTATGTGTGCAACGAATATTTTATCAGCGATGTTAGTGAATGCCAATGCTGCTACTCGGGCCACCGGCGCATGCGAGTAATTAGCTATGCGTTATGCAAATGAAGGTGTCATCACCTTCTCGGGCAGATCTCACGAGAAACGTCAACGTTGATGGTAGTTGTCCCAGTCAGCGTGTGAGGCTGTCAAGGTGAGACGATGAGGTATCTCAAATTGTTGCTGTGGTCCTGAGGGCCATGGGTTGCCCCATGGACCCCGCCATAGGTAAAAGTCTTCTCTCATGGCCACTTCTCCCCCTGCGTGCCTCGTGGTCCTTGTAAAATATTTTATAGAGTCGTAGCCAGGGAGCGGGGCGAGTGGCTGGGTGACGGGCTATATGCGCCCTGGTCCCAATGATTAAGCGGCGAATGGTGGGCTTCTCCGACTGGGGTTATGAGTGTCGTAAACTCGCCGATCCCGCTCAAGGATTGGAGGCGTAACAATAACAGTGACGGAGCGGGCGAGCAGCGTCTCTCCGGCCACCGCTGCCCACCACTGCCTCCTTCTGCCTCGTAGTGGACACCGCACGCGACTATCACCTCCTATTTTAACCTTAAATACGTGAATCAAGGAGAGAAAATTTGTGAAATGTGGTTTCGTGTGTGTGTCAGGCTGTCCGGGTCGGCCATGTTGGACAGATCCTGCTCCTTTCTCTCTCTCTCTCTCTCTCTCTCTCTCTCTCTCTCTCTCTCTCTCTCTCTCTCTCTCTCTCTCTCTCTCTCTCTCTCTCTCTCTCTTTCCTCTCCTGCTGCGTCTGCTGCTGCTGTTGCTGCTCTCACGAGAGGAGACTTGCAGCTGCTCGTTCGTCGTGATATCTGCTGCTTGACCTACTACAACAGTGCCAGAATTGAACTGACGATGCCATAGGAAAGGGAAGAACAGTGCAAATGTGAAGTTGATCAACAGTGTTTGGCAGAGATGCTGTGATGATTTATTGGTGGTGGTGCCAAGGTCGGGGTGCTGGGATCGATATGTGTGAGGCGTGGCCGAGGAGTGCTGGTAGGTACCAGAATACAGAGTGTTTGGTATGAGTGGTAAGGGAGGGGGTGGAGAGTACCACTACAGCAGAGGAACTCAGTGTGTTTGGAGCCTGCGCAACCCTCCACCAACGAGGGGGCTGCGAGGGCCCTTCCAAAAATCCCACCGAAATCCTAACGGCAATGAGTCCATTTGAATCCATTTCCGAGCGACACAAAGATGGCTCTGTGTTTTCTTTGTAAAGTTGGTGCCTTGACACAGCCGACACAGGGGCGCGACTCGCCCAGCCCAGAATTCAAATTGTTGCACTAAACCTGCGTAATTGGGGCGGGTCTTGTCGCTCCAGTCCCGGCATACGGCTCCGCTCAAATGAGGTGGGCAAAGCGACCCCAAGACCGGAGCTGGCAGGCCAGCCAGACCACATGCGGCCTCGACCACGATCAGACCCCTGTAGCCGCCCACCCGCCCACACACCTGACCCCCGCCCACGACCAGGGGTGGATCTGCGCAGCCCACACACACACACACACCTCTGTCGCAGCCAGGCGTTGAGGCCGCTACAACCACCACCACCGCCGCCACCGCTGCTGAGGCTTGGCCACACACACCGTCGCTCCTGCCTCCAGCTCCTACACCACCACCTCCATCGCTACACCTCAAGACACCTGCTCAGTTTTTTTTTGTCTCGAAAGAGTCACTCTATCACCAAGAGTCCCTTTCCCTCAAGCCCCGAGAGCTTCACTTTTAGCTACAGAAAAATCCGTTTCCAAAAAAAGGGAAAACAGCTGATCGTCCTCTCCCGCCCGAGTCAGCAGCTGGTCGACCCCTCAATGGTAAATAATAACTTTCCCCTAATTCTTGCTTGTATATTCCCTTATTTCTGCAACGCCAATTTTTATATTTTTATGCACTCCCGCTCAGGATGACGTAAATATCAACAGTTTCAATGTCTAAGTGTTTTCTCATAATGTTTAGTTTTGCTCTCTGGTAAACCTGCTATCATGTTTTTTTTCAGTTGTAATTCATATT
>NC_091327.1:17058338-17108338 GCF_038502225.1 Cherax quadricarinatus
GGGCGACTCGTGTACCTCCGACAACTCCTAAAGTAACCCAATAAACGACGGGGAATTGGCCTTGTTATCTCTCATCTAACTCGGACGCCGACGGGACATGGGGGACGGGGGAGGGATGGATTGGATAGGAGGTGATGTATGGATGGGAGAGGATGCGGATGGGGGCTGCCTGACGCAGCCCATGCACCATCTACAACCAATCATTAGTTTTGTTTATTGCTTTCACTGCCTCGAAGTCGAACTTGGGGAAATTTAAGTCCCATTCCTCACGCACAGCGCCATGACTTGGCTGGCATGACCCCTCCCCCCTTCCTCTCCCAATCCCCATAACACCATCATCCCCACCCCAACACTCCATTGGCCAAACACCTCACCCCCAACATCCACACAAGACACTGGCGATCTATACTGATCTATCCTCTCTCCGGCTGATGTGTCTTGTGTTTGTCTTAGGAAGTTGGAGGTGGCGCTGGGTTATGAGGATAGGTGGTAGCCTTAGTGTTGGTGATGAAAAGAGACCTTACCTCGAAGCAGAGATTACATATATATATATATATATATATATATATATATATATATATATATATATATATATATATATATATATATATATATATATATATATTATATATATATATATATATATATATATATATATATATATATATATATATATATATATATATATATATAATATTATTATTATTATTATTATTATTATTATTATGATTATTATTACTGGGTCATATGTAGGGAATCCGAAGATCTCATTATTTCTAATGATATATAATTATGATGGAAGGAATTATTTGTGTGTGTTTTACTCAAGGGTACAGATTAGGTGACTCAACATGTGGAGAACTCGATCAGTGGTGCGGATGGTGGGGGAGGTGGTGGGATCAGTAGGTGGCTATGGTGGGGGTAGGGGAAGATACAGGTGGTAGTGGTTGGAGAGGTGGAGAGCTCAGTTAGGTGGAGGTGGAAGGGGTTGTGCAGGACCCAATATGTGGGGTGGAGAGTAGGAATAGGACTGGGAGGTGAGAAATAATGGGAAGTAAGGTGTTGGTTCTGGAGGGGAGAAAGTGGGGTGAAGAATTTCAGAATTTCCATTTCCACTTCCCCCTGTATTTCCTCTCCCTATTACTTCTCCTCCCATTTAGTTCCTATACCCCTTTACTTCCTCTTCTCATTTCTTCCTCTCCCTCTTATATTTTCTTTCTCTCCCTCTTATTTCCTTTCCCTCTTTCCATACGCTCACTTCCTCTCCTCCTACTTCCTCTATTACTACTTCCTCTCCTCCTCCTCAATCCCATTCCTTCCTCCTCCAATGAACATAATCTACTATTTACTGTCTTTTCCATGAAATTGAAAACTAATAATATGCATTTATTGCAGTTGGCAATTTCAAGCTGGGCAGTTTTACGAGGCGGCCGCCATTATTCTTATAAATGCTCACACCACATATCACCAACGATGACGTCATTCTTCACCAACAGAAAATTGACTTTGGTAAAGAAATAACATTACTGTAGTTTCCTCCGAATCCACGGACTGTAATGCGGTGATATTTTTAGCCTATCCCATAAGAAGTTTTCTCTTCCATTGTAACCTTAAACGCTTCGCACAAAATGTAGGATTATTGCCGCTCTTCCATTCCAAAATCTTTGAACTTTTTTGCATATAAAATCGGAAAGTATTAATAGAAAAAAAAAAACACTAGTAGACAAAAAAAATTGCAGGAACACTGTCTAATCGCCAGCAGCCTCCGCTCTCTTGATATTGCTAACTGGGATTACACACAAAATACAAAAGGCTGTATTCTCCTTGATATAAAGTAGTGGTAGCTGTGGTTAAGGCTGGATTCTGGTGGTGAGGACTTTGAAAGGGACCCTGAGCACCCCAGTGTCGCCAAGGGCCCGCCTATGTAACACACTTCCTCTTATCTCTTGCTAAGCCTTTCGGGCTAATTTGGACTGGAATTTGCGCGTCTTGGGCGAGGTTAAGTAATAGCTGGGAGCGTCTAATTCGCGCCCTTGATTAGCTGGCTCGTTCTTGTCTCTGCTGCTGCTGCTGCTGCTGCTGCTGTTGGTGGTGGTGGTGGTGCTGCTGTGTTGGTGGCGATGCTGATGGTGTTACTGCTGATGCTGCCGCTGTTATCAGTGGCTCTGCTACTGCTGTTAGTGGCGCTGCTGCTGTTAGTGGTGGTGGTGCTGCTATTGGTGGTGCTGCTGCTGCCGCTGTTATCAGTGGCTCTGCTACTGCTGTTGTTAGTGGCGCTGCTGCTGCTGCTGTTAATGGGGCTGTTGCTGCTGTTGGTGGCGATACTGATGGTGCTGCTCCTGGTTGTACTGCTGGTGTAGCGAGTGTAATGGTGCTAATGTTTATGCTGTTGGTGGTGCAGGTTCGTTGGGCTCGACAGTCGTTTCCCTACATTTTCTGTGTCTGTATTGGATTGAAAAGGCCTCCACTGGGCGAAACGTCCAATTAAATGTCCTAAGTGTGGCATTTCTGTTCTTCAGTTACTCTGAGTTGTCATATCTATAATTACACCAGCTGTTGGTACTAATGGTGTGACGAATGTTGGTACTGCTGCTGGTAATGCTAGGGGATACTGGTCTTGCTACTGGTACTCTCGGTACTGGTGGTGCTAGGGATGATGTTAGTGGTGGTGGTTCTGAGAGATGCTGATGTTTTTAGCAGTGGTGGTGCTGGTAGTTGTTGGTGCTGTGGGTGGTGATACTAATGATCTTACTGTTGATTTTACGTTTGTTTTTAAATGGGGAATTCAGATGGTTAGAATCCACTAGAAAGTTTTAACTTTCTGACAGTGAAAGTAAACTAAGGCAGGGAAGGAGAAAGGAGGGTACATTAACTTAAAATTTGGGGAGTATTAGAGCTACTGGGATAAGATTCATGGGCAGGGAAGGTGGTGATGCGGAGTCAGAGGCCAATTGATCGTTCGAGCTCTTTTTAAAAGGAAGAATCGAGTTTCCTAATTGCCACTTCAGGCTAGTTAAATGACTTAACATTCTTAGTTGGTCTAAGAATGCTACGTTAATGAGATCGATTTAACTTTGGTAGAAGGATTGAAGGCGAAGAATTAGAATTGGGGAATCAAATGGAGACACGAGTTTAGTTGGAAAGGACAGAAAAGAGGGGGTTATCCAATGTAAGGGTAATTGATTTGGCTAGGATAAAGGCTTGGTTAATACAGAAAATGAATCGGCTCGAACAAAAGCTAGATTAAAGCAGAACAAAGATTGAATTTGCTAAAATAAAGGAAATAGAAATTCACATTGACGGAAAGTGCAGGAAAGATAAAATAGAAAAAATAATAAAAATGAAATATTTACAAATAGTTCGGTATTTTAGAGTATAAAGAAGACCTAGAGTGATGCTAAGGCTTCTGAATAATTGTGAGATGGTTCATCAAGCGCAGTGAAACCCAGGAAAATGGCGGGTGAATTATGATACCTTTCAAAACAAGGGAAGCGACGTGAATGATTGTACTCTATAGTTCTCTTGCATTCTCACGACCTGAATATTGCTGACTTTCAAGGCAGGAGAGAGAGAGCAGGGCTGCAAAATGTATAGAGGTCGTACACCTCTCTCTTAGAATCAATTAAAAAAAACCTAAGCTATTGGGAACGATTCAAAGCACTTGGATTGTTCTCTCTTGAATGGAGAAGAGAGAGATGACTGATAATATATATACGTGGAAGATACGCGAGGGACGGGTCAATAGCCTACACACTGAACTAACAATTATCAGGGATGAAAGACATGGGAGAAAATGGAAACTGAATCCAATGGAGCTCTTGGTACAGTTAGAGAATAGTGTGTCAACATCCGTGGCCCAAGGCTCTTCAAAATTCAACAAGAAGACAGGATAGAAGTTTTCAAGACGCAGATGGAGGCTTCGTCTGCTACAGGTTATGGATCGGCCGGGTTGGAATGTCTTTGTAGGCTGCTAGCAGAAACAACCTTTTTGAATAAGCGGTCAACAGGAAAGACTAGAATCAGAGTTGTGAGGGGTAGAGGAGCCCACTCACGAGTAACCGCTTGGCTTATTCTAGAGTAAACAATTAGTTTACTAATGAGTAATAGTTTACTCTTGCCAAGGAGTTAGTTAATCTTCGAGTTCCTATATTATATCCAGATAAAAGGACTAAACCCACCAATCTTGATCACCGAGATGAATTACGAGAGATGATGGGAAAAAACTAGAATGGCCTTGGATAAGGACACAGGAGTGAATGGACTGGATAATAATCAGTGAGTGGACGCCGGCACTCAAGAGGACTGGATATCGTCATTCGATGAACTTGATCCCATCATTCAGTGGACTTCCCAGTCATTCACCAGACTTGATACACACGATAGATTTTACGCCGTCACTCAGAGGACTTTAATTATCCGGTGAACTTTGAACTCGCATTCATTGGCCTTTAAACATTCACTGAATGAACTTTTAAACAGCCATTCAATGTCCTCTAAACAGTCATCCAGTGGCCTCCAGTCATTCATTAGCTTCCAGTCATTCTGTGTCTTCTAAACAATCATTTAGGGGACTTTGAATTGCAATTCATTGGACATCATAACGGACTTGATACTCAGTGGACTTAAAAAAGCCACACACTGTACTGGGAGGCTATTTAATCTGAGGAAGGAAAAGGGTAGCTTCAAATACTTAGATCCGGAGACCTTCACCCGCATCGAGACTCCTCCTTTGTAAGCTGCTACCAACTTTGTAAGCTACCACCCACTTTGAAAGCCGCTACCCACTTCGGAAGCTGCTACTCACTTTGCAAGCTGCTACTCACTTTGAAAGCTGCTACCCACTTCGAAAGCTTCTACCCAATTCGAAAGCTGGCACCCACTTTGTAAGCTGCTACCTACTTTGAAAGCTGCTACCCATTTTGTAAGCTACCACCCACTTCGAAAGTTGCCACTCACTTTGTAAGCTGCTACCCACTTCGAAAGCTACCACTTTGAAATGATTTAAGTTATTTTTGATTCCAGGTTTGACCTCTTGGTGAATTAAAACATCTCGATCAATCGTAAATACTAGATATGTTTAGAAGATTGTCTCTAGAAAAGTGTAAATAAAAAATGCGCGTCTCTAGAAAGCTGTAAGCAAGATATTGCAAATTTTCTCTAGAAAAATCTAAATAAGAGATGCTTTCATGTTTATTTTTAGAAAATCGTAAATAAGAGATATGTTTACGTATTTTTCAAAATTCTCAAAGGGCCTAATTTCTAGGCGATAGTTTTTTTTCAACTGCCCGTAGTTTAGCTAGTATGTATATCATTATTTTTCTTCCTCTACCCAGTCATTCTCATCTTCCTTATCACTTAATCCTCGCCATTCTCTTCCATCCATTCTTCTTCCCCTCTCCAAATCCATCTTTCTATTTCTTCATCCATCAGTCCCCTTCATTCCTAACCCACTCACCTCTTTTCATCTCCCGTGTTACCTCCCTTTCCCTGCACCCTCTCTTCCCCTTAACCTCTCCCATTTAACAGAATCTCTCCCTCTCCCCATGTTTTCTCCCACCTTCCATGCTCCTTCCATTTGCGAACTTCCCCTAATATTCCTTGCTTTCTTCCACCCTTAGCCCCCTACTGACTCATGCCACCTGGAAGGTGGCCTCAGACTATCTTAAAACACCGTTAAATAGAGATCGAAGGGGAAGGGAAGTGGGAGGGGGAGGGGTGTTTGACGTCCGTAGCCCCCTCTCCTCGGGTTGTATGGGAAGGGGGAGAGGGTGACACCCCCCCCCTTAACCAGATGTTTGTCAAGAGGGGGCGAGGTCGTGTTGGCTCGACGTCTCCAGATGCTGGATGGAAGGCTCGACCCATCTCCCCCCGTACCGTCACCCTCTACCCTCACCCCTAGCCTCATCAGGTGTTAGCTGGGGGAAGGCGTGTTTTGATCCCCCTATCAAGTGGTGGCGGGGGAACGGGTTAGGGTCGTTGCTTGACCTCTCATTATGTGTTAACGAGAGAAGAGGTGTGACTGAGCCATTTGTAATGCTCTGAGAATCTAATTAACGGTGGAAAGAGAGAGAGAGAGAGAGAGAGAGAGAGAGAGAGAGAGAGAGAGAAGAGAAGATAAGATGAGGGAGGGGGGAGAGGAGACAACGAGCATGTAGCAGTCCAAACGCCCTTTAGTGAATCATACGTCTTTACTCGCACCTGTAATCACCCAGCCCTTGCACCTGCAAGAGAGGGGGTGGAAAAAAAAAGCTTTCTCTACCAGTGCCTGAATGTTGAATATATCAGTAAACTCCTCTGTAATTGTCTTTTATTTATATTTTGCACTTCTTACTTCCCACCTCCCCATCTGATGCCTTCGAGATGATCTCTCCTCCCTTCCAGCATCCGTCCTCATAGGTTCAGAAACTAACATCTGGATGTATTAGCATGTGGAATGACACTGTTGATTTATTGTTCAGTTCAGAGTGTCTCGGAAAGCACAAAATCTTTCGAGATTATTTCATAGCAACGATATGACGAGGTTCGGACGATGTTATAGGTGAGCACTAATTTAAATAACTCGTCTATAATCTGCGCCTACGGGATGAGATCGAACAGGATTGAGAGAAGTTGTGGTGGTGAATTGTAAGAGGATTGGAATGGGTGGTGGTGGATTGCAAAAGGATTGAAAAGGGTGAGATGGGTTGTAAGAGGATTGAAAGGAGGTGGGAGGGGTTGCATGCAAGAGGATTGAGAGGGGTGAGGGAAGAAGGGAAAAGCGGATGAAAGGGAGCAGGATAGAGGGGTGAACAGTTCTGAGAAGGTTGGGATGGAAGAGAACACGATTGAGAGGAGGGGGGAATGGTGTGGGAGGAAGACAAGGAGCAGAATTGAGGGGAGAAGGGAGGGGATGATAAGAAAGATAAAAGAAAGAAAAAAAATTAACATGGGAAAGAAAGAATCTAGAAGTTACAGGAGCACATACAAAGACTGGAGAAAGTCTGACGAATATCTAGAAGGAAAAGGTAAAAGTAGGTAGAAAAGAAATAGGACAGAAGAAAGGAAATAGGGACAAAGAGAAAAGGGAGTCAGGGAAGGAATGTGAATGGAAAGAATTTAAATGGACAGAATTAGAGAGATTTAGATGGAAAAAGAATAACATTCAGAGGGGAAGAGAATATTGTCCAGAAGTATTTGTCCAGACATGATGATGATAATATAATAATAATAATAATAATAATATAACGAAATGGTGATATAATAAAGTTTTGATGTAAATATTAATTATGTTTTATTTTTATTAATCATTCTTTACTCTTATTTGCTGTTATATAATTATTACTGTTATTTATAAAAATAAATTATTATTATTGGTATTATCACTTATTATTAGTTTTTCATTTTCCTATTTTAGATAATGTAGATCATCAGTTTGATAAAGTCATTAACGTTCATGGTATCGCGTTAGTAAGTTAAGATTACGTGCAGGGAGGAGCGTTTACCTTGTAATTATATGCAATTAGGAGCATCCGTCTTAAGAGTATGAGCAATTAGGATAACTTGTATTGAGTTTATGAACAATTAGAAGCATCTGTCTTTGGATTATGCGCAATTAGGAACTCTTGTATTTGCGATAATGCTCAATTAAGAGCACTTGTTGTGGGATTGTGTGTAATTAGGAACACCTGTCTTAGGGTTATTTGCAATTAGGAACATCTGTCTCGGGGTTATCCTAGATACAGTTGCCTACCAACACACGAAAGCCTTCCTATCTTTCCCTGATTTCATTATACATCCGTAATTCTAATCTCATCATACTTGTATCCTTCCCTGATCTCAATATAATTCTTCCGCCATTCCCTGATCCCTCTATAAGTCTTCCAATCGCTAACTCTTCCGTTCATCTGTTCACAATTTTATCGCACCTATTCCTCTTTATTGTGTCCACGTGAGGAGGATAATGACAAGATGTAGAGCAGAGGAGCAATACTTAGTTGACTGTCAGATGGGAATATTGCTGGACGCGAGGAAGGGGAGACGAATAACAGGACGGAGAGAAGGATGGCCAGCGATAAAAAAGAAGAAGGAAGAGGAGGACAAAGAGTGATAATGAAAGAGGGGAGATGATTGGAAGAAGGGAGAGGGGAAGGGCAGAGACAAATATAATGGGGCAGACAGACAGACAGAGAGAGAGAGAGAGAGAGAGAGAGAGAGAGAGAGAGAGAGAGAGAGAGAGAGAGAGAGTGAAGCAGAAATATAGAATTTGAGACAGAAATATTGATTAAACGATATAAGCAAATATGTAGATACTGCAACCGTTTTAGATATACCGAAAAAATCACTGTTTACATTAACAATGATAAACTCTCTTCCAGTAAGAGAGAAATTGAAGGTTGTGTGTGTGTGTGTGTGTGTGTGTGTGTGTGTGTGTGTATGTGTGTGTGTGTGTGTGTGTGTGTATATTAACACATCGGCAGTTTCCCACGAAGGTAGGGTGGCCCGAAAACGGAAATCTTTCACCATCATTCACTCCATCACTGTCTTGCCAGAGGCGCACTTGTACTACAGTTATAAAACTTTAACACAAACACCCCTCCTTCAGAGTGCAGACACTGTACTTCCATCTAAAGGACTTATATCCGGCCTGCCGGTTTCCCTGAATCCCTTCGTAAACATTACCCTGCTCACACTCCAACAGCACGTCAAGTACTAAAAACCATTTGTCTCCATTCCCTTCTACCTTTCACGGTCATGTATGCTTGCTGGAAGTCCAAGCCCCTCGCACACAAAATCTCATTTACCACCTCCGTCTAACCTTTCCTAGGCTGACTTCTACCCCGCCTTCCCTCCACTACAGATTTATGCACACTCAAAGTCATTCTATTTTGTTCCATCCTCTCTACATGTTCGAACCGCCTCAACAACCCTCTTCAGCCTTCTGGATAATAGTTTTGGTAATCCCGCACCTCCTCCTAATTTCCAAATTACGAATTCTCTGCATTATATTCACACCACACATTGCCCTCAGACACGACATCTCCACTGCCTCCAGCCTTCTCCTTGTTGCAATATTCACCACCCATGCTTTACACCCATATAAGAGCGTTGGTATAACTATACTCTCATACATTCCCCTCTTTGCTTCCATGGACAGTGTTCTTTGTCTCCACATACTCCTCAGTGCACCACTCACTTTTCCCCCTCGTCAGTTCTATGATTCACCTCATCTTTCATAGACACATCTGACACGTCCACTCCTAAATATCTGAATACATTCACCTCCTCCATACTCTCTCCCTCCAACCTGATATCCAATCTCTCATTACCTAATTTTTTTGATATCCTCATCACCTTAGTCCTTCTTATATTCACTTTCAATTTTCATCTTTTACATACCCTACCAAATTCATCCACCAACCTCTATAACTTCTCTTCAAAATCTCCCAGAAGCACAGTGTCATCAGCAAAGAGCAACTGTGACAACTCCCACTTTGTGTTAGATTCTTCATCTTTTAACCCCAGACCTCTTGCCAGCACTCGAGCATTCACTTCTCTTACAACCCCATCTATAAAAATATTGAACAACCACGGTGACATCACACATCCTTGTCTAAGGCCTACTTTTACTGGGAAATTATCTCCCTCTCTCCTACATACTCTAACCTGAGCCTCACTATCTTCGTAAAAACTTTTCAATGCTTTAAATAACCTACTTCCTATTCCATATATGTGCAACATCTGCCACATTGCTTCCTATTCACCCTGTCATATGCCTTTTCCAAATCCATAAATGCTACAAAAACCTCTTCACCCTTAACTAGATACTGTTCATCTATATTTTTCACTGTAAACACCTGGTCCACACATCCTCTACCCTTCCTAAAGCCTCCTTGTTCATTTGCTATCCTACTCTCCATCTTACTCTTAATTCTTTCAATAATAACTCTCCCATACACTACCAGGTGTACTCAACAGACTTTTTAGCTTATAATTTTTGCATTCTCTTTTGTCCCCTTTGCCTTTATACAAAGGAACTATGCATGCTCTCTGCCAGTCCCTAGGTACCTTACCCTCTTCCATACATTTATTGAATTGAAGCACCAGCCACTCCAAAACTATATCCCCACCTGCTTTTAACATTTCTATCTTTATCCCATCAATCCCAGCTGCTTTAACCCCTTTCATTCTACCCACTGCCTCACGAACTTCCCCCACACTCACAACTGGCTCATCCTCACTCCGACAAGATGTTATTCCTCCTTGCTCTACGCATGAAATCACAGCTTCCTTATCTTCATCAACATTTAACAGTTCCTCAAAATATTCCCTCCTTCCCGATATCTCTAAATCTCCATTTAATAACTCTCCTCTTCTATTTTTAGCAAATCAAATCTATTTGTTCCCTAGGTTTCCTCAACTAATTAATCTCTCTCCAAAACTTTTTCTTATTTTCAACAAAATTTGTTGTTAACATCTCACCCACTCTCTCATTTGCTCTCTTTTTACCTTGCTTCACCACTCTCTCTTGTGGCTTAGCGCTTCTTTTTGATTATAATAAAATTCACCACTCTCTTAACCTCTATTTTTCTTCTCCACATACTCCTCCCTCCTTGCATCACTTCTACTTTGTTAAAACCTATTATATGCTAACTTTTTCTCTCTTACTACTCTTTACATTATTCCACCAATCGCTCTTCTTCCCTCCCGCACCCACTTTCCTGTAACCACAAACTTTTGCTGAACACACTAACACTACATTATTAAACCTACCCCATATATGTATATTTATATGTATATATATATGTCGTGCCGAGTAGGTAAAACTTGCGATTTTGTCTTTAATAGCAACACTCTTCTTTCCGAATAAGGCATGCGATAATTTGTATATGCAATAATTTCGCAAAAATCATTCTAAACCTAACGAAAAAAAAATATATTTCATTCTTTATTTTAAAATTATTTTAAGCTTATCTAAAATGTATTTAGTTGGATTAAGCTAAAGTAAATTACGTTTGTTATAATAAGCTTAGGTAAGTTTTCTAAAGTTCTTTTAGTACAAAATTATTAATTTTTACATTAACATAAATGAAAAACTATATATCTTTAAACATATAAGAGAAAATTTTAGAAAGGACTTAATTTTAAATGAATTGTTGCTAATTGACCAGTTTTATATCGCGAAAAGGCTTCTGCGGCTATCTTTAGGATGCACACTCTGGACGGTTGAAAGGGATCCCCTTTAGCGTCTTGACCTGCCTTATCACTCCTGTTGACGGCATGGTCTGAGCTCTGCAGAGTACCACTCCGTACTCTGGGGGGGGGGCGTAAGAATGGGTTTCCTCTCAGAAACCCCAAGATACCCCATGGATGCTACATTTCTCTTTCAGCTTGGCGATCCAGATAGGAAATGCTCACTGCATCCTGGGTTCCAGCCGCCTTCTGAGGCGCTCGAGGAGATCCACAACTTAAATTTCCATTTTTTTTTGGTCGCTCTGTGTGTGAAGTAATCAACAATACTATACCAATCAATAAATAAAAGTAAAATAAATTTGGGGATAGTATAAGGAAAATACTCGAGTGTCTTATAAGAGAAATATCAAGGTTTTCCCTGAAAGCCAGATTTCTCCAAATTTATGGACCTCATAATTTGGTTATGTTCGAGGACAATGTGGTGCAAATGTTATGTTGTTGAGAATTCGGAACTTTAATGTTAGAAGAAGGGATGAAGAGGAATTGTTCAAGAGATTTGGAAATTGAGAGGTTGGAGCAAAATACGGTGAGTAGGAATGTGTGTAAATCTTGAAGAAAGGGAAGGAGGGGCAGGAGGTCGTCGAAGAAAAGGTTAGGGGAGGTGGGCTAAAGGACATTAAAATTGCTAGGGACTTGGACATCCAACAGGCTTGCTTGAGGAAGTTAGAAAGTGAATGAAGGCAATTGGCTTTTGAGATCTGACGTGCTGTTGGAGTATGAGCGTGGAAGCACCCATGAAGGGATTCATGGAAATTAGTTAGCAGGACTTGAATCCTGGAGAGATCAGAGGCTGGACCATGTAGAGCCATCTGAACTTTTATGCCAGCATGCTTCTAGCAACACAGTCATTGACTGAGTGACTGTGAAAGTATTTCCTCTTTTTCAGGTCACCTTACCTCGATGGAACATGGCCTGTGTGTTAATAAAATAAATAATACAAATAAATAATAAAATTAATAATAACCTTTTAAAATAACACTACCAATATTCTTGATTGAGAAGAGTTTTTATACAGTGGATAGCTGGTGTGGAATTACGATTGTCTGGAGCTGAGCCAACCGCTGCTACCCCTGCTGTCCTGGGGGTGCAGACACGACTAAAATTGATCTCTGGTTACATTAAGTTTTATAAAATCCGACACGAGATTGTACGTTGGTTGGTCAGCTACCTCTATTGATCTTCAGACAATGGGCCATGATTAGGCAAGAGTTACGATATTATTTATATAGTTTTTTTACTTCTATAACGAGAGCTTAAACTCGTTACTATCCCAGATAATTCTCTCTCTCTCTCTCTCTCGCTCTCTCTCGCTCTCTCTCTCTCTCGCTCTCTCTCGCTCTCTCTCGCTCTCTCTCGCTCGCTCGCTCTCTCGCTCGCTCTCTCTCTCGCTCTCTTTCTCTTTCTCTTTCTCTTAGATGCGTAAAGTGGTTACTCTTGCTGTTTGCAGATGACTCAGTGCAGTTTACAGGGTCATAAGAGAGGCCTCTGAAATTGGCAGAGGAGTCAAACGTTAAATAAAGGAAGCTGAAAAAAAGTAATGAGAATAAAGGCATACTTTATCATCTTCGAAAAGGAGAGGGGGGGAAGGAGGAAGGGGATTCCTTGATATGCCGGTGAAGGGTTCCTGATCCAAAGAAGTGGAGCTCTCCTCCCCTTCTTTGGACGAAAGCTAGCTACCTACCATTCCCCAGATGCTTTGTCCCATTTGGGTGTAGCACTTTCCTATGAATATTTATGAGTATGAGTCACTTCACATAAATGAAGGGCAGAAAAGTATCAGGAGTGGTGAGGGATCTGTGGAAAGAAGGAAGCCGGGCCAGTCGATGGAAAGACGTTGATGGTAGTAGTGGAATGCGCATGCTGAAGCTTCTGTATCGATGTTAAGCGAGGTCTGTGAATGTTGCTGCTAGGAAGAGGCTAGATGAGGTGAAAATAATTTGTTTGCTAGCAATGTGCTGCGAATGTTATGTGGAGAAAGAGTAATGAAGAAATTAGAACCCGGTGCGGTGTTAAGAAAGGTATAATTAAGGGAGTGGAAGAGGGGTTGTTGAGAGGGTTCGGCCATGCAGAAAGGGTGGAAAAAGATGAGTTGGTTAAGAGGGTGTATAAATCTGCAGTGACTGGAAAATAGTGTAAGGTACAGCCGAGTAAGAGCTGCAAGGGCTGCTGGTGCGAATGAAGTTTTGAAAGGTAGGGGCATAACCATTTAGCAGATATGAGAACCTTTTAGACCAGATTAAGTAGAGAAAAATAATTTGTGGAATTTGACTCGCTGTTGTAATGTGAGCTATGTTGTAACTACGAAGGTAAACCAGCTAGACTGACTTGAGTTTTGGAAGTGGGATGTACGATACCAGAATATTTAGTCCCAACAGATATGTTATAGGTCAGTAGATCCTCACTAATGTCGGTTCCCTTCCATAGGGATATCTACGGAATGACGAGAATGCAGGATCATTGTCAGCTGAGGCACAGGAGGTAACAAAGTAATGGGACTGTAGAGTGTGTATTACAAGGACGCATGCAATAGTGTTTGTTTTTATCATGTCATTCGGAAAGCACGTCAACTACTCTATAAGGAATAGTTGAAATGCATTCGTTAAGATAAAGACTAACGCTGTTTTATTTGTCTTTGTCAGCTAACTTGTCGGCTCGTTGCCTCGTCTACATGCCCCTAGACCTATCCTAATTATTCTCACCTTATCCTTATTACTTGGGATAGTAGCCGAATCCTCTATTCTTTCAAGCTTGGTATCTCCAACTGCCTATCCAAACAGCCGACCCACTATCCAGCCAATCATCCTAGTGGGTATGGTACCGCAGCCCACCCTCTCATCGCCTATTCTAGACACCTTGGTAGTCAACCTATCCTTGTGCCAGCCCACCTTCCTCAGTGGGCATTACAACCCACTACCCAGGGCCCACCCGACCAGCATGTCACACCACCTTATCTCCCTTGTGTCTTGGTGGTCTGGTGGAAGGAGAGCGTAGAAGGGAGAGATACAAGGAGATAGACCAAGACGAGAGGTACATGGAGGAGGTAGGTGAATAAAGAGTGAGAAAAAAGGTTAGAGAGAGAGAGAGAGAGAGAGAGAGAGAGAGAGAGAGAGAGAGAGAGAGAGAGAGAGAGAGAGAGAGAGAGAGAGAGAGAGAGAGAGAGAGCTCCGAAGCTAAAGAGGGCAGGAAAAGAATAGGATACAAATGAGGCGGAAATAGAGGCATTAAAGGGACACGGAGTTTTCTTCGTAATCGAATGGCTAAGCCATAGACCGATCACAATGAAAGTATGTGTTACAACTTCGAAGAGCATTCTGCCATTTGTGTTCTTATAGTACAACCGCTGGAAAAAAATATACAAAGCCATCGCGAACTCTTGTGTGAGTGTGGGCTCATTTAATCCTTTGCGAGTTGCTAAGACAAAATACGAAACACTTCTTAACTGATTTACGCTGTGAAACAAACGCCGTAAATTGTCCTCGACAAGACATTTTATCAACCAGGCTGTGAGGGATATGTGGGCCAGTGGGTCGCCAACAGCACCAGCCTGGTTGACCAGGCAAGCACCCGACAAAGGTTGGCCCTGGACCGGCTCCGGGAATAGAAAAAGTCTTGAAACCCATCAAAGGTATCTTAGTACTTTAGAGATATATATTGGCATTTCAAAGATATATGCTAGGGCGTCACAGACTCGTACTGGGACTTTGAAGATATATACAAGGACTTCTAATATATGTGTAGTGACTCGAAAGATATGAGCTGGATCTTCAGATATATGTAATGAGTGAAGGAGACCTGAGAGACAACGAGCACGGAAAAAGTGACTCTCAAAATGTACGCCAAATTTGCCATTGGTAGTGCCAATAGTGTATCTTGTTACCCGGACGCTTATGGAATCTTCCACTCTGGATTTCTGAACCTAACTAGAAGCTAATTATCCAAAGCAAAATGCTTGCTTCTAGCCCACGAAAAGTTTTTCCCCATTTTCTGAGCGCTTATATACTGTTTCTCAGAAAAGGAGTGAAACAAGTGAAATAAGAAAAGGTCAAAACTTTTTAGACTTTTTCTTTTTTTTTTCTTTTCGGTTACTAGGCTCGTGATCAAAGTAAGTCATGATCTTCGGACCGGTGCAATATTCAGGTTCCAGGAATGAATGGGGTAATAACTTCCTCTCATTCCAGGTGTTAGCTGGTGTTTACGATAGCCATAAGGATTCAAACCCTCTGCGAGCCGAGATCCACGGAGGCTTCGCTGCAGCAGTAGGGGGGGAAAGAGGCAGACCTGGCATTGTTTAACGTCGTGTTCGGTGGGGTTAATTCATGTTAGAATGGGTTGGATTATCCTTAGGTAAACAGGCTAAGTTTATGGTGAAATGGACCGGCATTAGTTTAGGCGACGGAGGGGTGGGGAGTGCTAGATTGTAGTGTTGGGGGGAACTAAGGAGGGTTTGGAGAGGGGTAGTTAATAGGTTTTGAAAGGATAGAAGGGAGGGGGGAAAGGGACGGGGAAAAGGATTGCAGGGGAGGGTCCCAGAAGGCAGGGAGCCCCGGGTCGACGGTAATTGATAGGTCGACTGAGTTAGGACAATATCGAGATTAAGGTAGAATGAGTAATGCGTTGACTGGTATGCAAAGTAACAGAAATAACAGTGTGATGCCAAGGTAGTTAAAGGCAGACTGATTATTTACTGTGAGATTATGTTAAATTGACGTGTGTGTCTAGCTGGGTGAGTGGGAGACCAGCTTCTTCATTCCTGGTATTCTTAGGGGTTGAATAATTGAATAAAAAAATCTTGTGTTATGTTTCATTATTTTCATAATGTATAAAATATACACTGCGCAGGCGCGTACACGCACAATCTAGAGAGTGAAATAGTAGAGGCAGGATCCATACATATCTTTAAGAAAAGATACGATAAAGCTCTTGGAGCCGGGAGAGAGTGGACCTAGTAGTGATCAGTGAAGAGGCGGAGCCAGGAGCTATGAATCGACCCCTGCAACTACATATAGGTAAGCACGCGCGCGAGCGCGCGCGCGCATGCACACACACACACACACACACACACACACACACACACACACACACACACACACACACACACACACACACACACACACACACACACACGACGGAAGAAATAGAGTCCGAAGTGTCCCTGTTTGCAGATGAGTTAAGCTGATGCTAAGAATTCAGTAGGAAGGGGACCAGGCAGAACCACAAAGGGAGCTGGACAGGCTGCAAGCCTGGTCCAGCAACTGGCTCCTGGAGTTCAACCCCACCAGGTACAAAGTCATGAAGATTGGGAAAGGGCAAAGAAGACCGCAGACGGAGCACAGCCTAGGGGGCCAGAGGCAACAAACCTCACTCAAGGAAAAGGATCTGGAGGTGAGTATAACACCAAGCACATCTGAGACGCACATCAACTAAATAACTGCTGCAGCATACGGGAGCCTAGCAAACCTAAGAACAGCATTCCGATATCTCGATAAGGAATCGTTCAGGACCCTGTGAGAGGTGGCACCAGATACAGAGATTCGACCCCTAAAGCCATAATTAGGTGATTTCACATCTGATCCACACGTCACCATTCCGCTGTAAATTCACCCTGATTTCCCTCAATCACATTTCCCATCTTGTTATCAATCACAATTCACTTGATATTCTCACTAAACATTCCGAAATTGAAGTGACATTTTCCTACTCATTACTTTATGCAGTGGAACAACACATACTCACTGGCAGTTAATTGGAGCTACCCTTCCCTTCCTCGGATCAAACCTGATTGTAAAACCCTCCCTCCCCCAATGGGTAGTAAAACAGCTTTATTTGTACTTTGTTTACCCTTCATGTGGCTTTTGTTGAAGCCTCGTGTAAATGAAACACTGTACTAATAAAGGTGTTCTTTATTGCTGTAAGTGTTCTTGTTATCACTTTCCGGCTGGGCCATTCTTGAACAATTACCAGCGGGTTCAGCACTTGTCCGTGAAGGTAATATTTTTTGGTTGTTCCTGGGTAACTTCACTGTTTTCCTCCTCACAATAAACACCCTAGGATCACAGCTAGTGAGCCTCTATTGAAATTTATATGTATATCTACTAGGGTGCTCGCTGCTCAACATAGTGTAGTGGGTATTATTGCGGCTACTGTTAGATAGACACAGGTATCATTTGCTAGGTAAATATAATAAATTTTCTAACGCAGCCTCAAAGAATCTTAAATTAACCAAATTGACGAGGAAGGAAGACTAGTTAACAGCTTGTCATTTTTCACTAGGATATTGTAAATAGTGTCACTTTTCTTGCCTTGGAGAACCAACCTTAAATACGAGAACTCGGAAGATTTAGCCACATTAGAAGAGAAACTAATTTAGAATCATCTTTAATTTTTTCTTGGATGCCATTGTGGACATCACAGATGCCGGTACATTTATTTTCACTTCAGAGTTGACAGATATAGTAAAACCAACGCTGTACCTACTATAAAGTATCTGTACTCATCATTAACTCGAGTGAGAGCAAGAAATATAATAATGATGACTTAAGCAAATGATAACATTCAATAATATTCACTCTAATATATTTGAATAGTATACATTATAATACGCATATTTATATACACTGAGAGGTGTGAATGTCTCTTAACGTATATACACTGAGCTAAATTTAATTCCTTTAAGGCATCCCTTTGGTATCTTCCCATGATATTTTTTTTCCATTCACCCCATGCATGCCACCCAATGATTTTACCATTAAAAATCTAATCATCATCTATTCATACCGGCTCAGACATGTCTTTGTTTTCATAATTTTGCATAACTTCTAAAGAATAGTTTGACTAAGCGACCAAAACAGAACAAAAGCCCACCACCTGCATGTTCTTCCTCCTACCCTTCTTTACCCAACCACTCTCCATTATTTTCTCTTTCTTTATCTTCCCTCTCTCGCTTCTAAGCATTATTTTATATGACATTTCCTTCCCTCTTCCCTTTTTCCCTCTCTCCATCCATCACTTCTACCCTTCGTTTATCCAACCTACCCTCCCTCTCCTACGTTTCCTCTCTCAATTCTTCTCTGCTTTTCAGTCTCCCTACCTTCCTCTCTCCGGCCTTTCCTCCTTCCCTCTCTTCCTCTTTTCCTCTCTCTTTCATCTTCTTTCTCATCTCAACATCTCCCTGGTTCACACACACACACACACACACACACACACACACACACACACACACACACACACACACACACAAGCGTGACGTCAGGTGGCGTGCCTTGTTTTATCGATCCTGATCTTGTCTAAAAGCGCGATAATGATCAGGTATACCAGCTGGGTTTATCCACAAGACGGAAGCCTTCACACTCAAGAAACTGTGCATCCAAGGGCGCAGTTACCAAGTGTTCAGCGTGCAGTGCCACTAATTTTAATGACATTTTTAAAGAGAGAGGGAGAGGGAGAGAGAGAGAACGAGAGGGATAAAGGGGAAGGAGAGTTAAGGTAATCAAAGATGGTGTAAACAGTTTTGTCTGGAAATTCAGAGGAATGGTGTGAGATATGAGTGTAAGAACCTGTGTGTGTACTCACCTAGTTGTACTCACCTAGTTGAAGTTGCAGGGGTCGAGTCCAAGCTCCTGGCCCCCGCCTCTTCACTGGTCGCTACTAGGTCGCTCTCCCTGAACCGTGAGCTTTATCATACCTCTGCTTAAAGCTATGTATGGATCCTGCCTCCACTACATCGCTTCCCAAACTATTCCACTTCCTGACTACTCTGTGGCTGAAGAAGTACTTCCTAACATCCCTGTGATTCATCTGTGTCTTCAACTTCCAACTGTGTCCCCTTGTTGCTGTGTCCCATCTCTGGAATATCCTGTCTTTGCCCATCTTGTCAATTCCTCTCAGTATTTTGTATGTCGTTATCATGCCCCCTCCCCACTATCTCCTGTCCTCCAGTGTCATCAGGTTGATTTCCCCTAACCTATCCTCGTAGGACATACCTCTTAGCTCTGGGACTAGTGTTGTTGCAAACCTTTGCACTTTCTCTAGTTTCTTTACGTGCTTGGCTAGGTGTGGGTTCCAAACTGGTGCCGCATACTCCAATATGGGCCTAACGTACACGGTGTACAGGGTCCTGAACGATTCCTTATTAAGATGTCGGAATGCTGTTCTGAGGTTTGCTAGGCGCCCATATGCTGCAGCAGTTATTTGGTTGATGTGCGCTTCAGGAGATGTGCCTGGTGTTATACTCGCCCCAAGATCTTTTTCCTTGAGTGAGGTTTGTAGTCTCTGGCCCACCTAGACTGTACTCCGTCTGCGGTCTTCTTTGCCCTTCCCCAATCTTCATGACTTTGCACTTGGTGGGGTTGAACTCCACGAGCCAATTGCTGGACTAGGTCTGCAGCCTGTCCAGATACCTTTGTAGTTCTGCCTGGTCTTCGATCGAATGAATTCTTCTCATCAACTTCACGTCATCTGCAAACAGGGACACTTTGGAGTCTATTCCTTCCCTCATGTCGTTCACAAATACCAGAAACAGCACTGGTCCTAGGACTGACCCCTGTGGGACCCCGCTGGTCACAGGTGCCCACTCTGACACCTCGCCACGTACCATGACTCGCTGCTGTCTTCCTGACGAGTATTCCCTGATCCATTGTAGTGCCTTCCCTGTTATCCCTGCTTGGTCCTCCAGTTTTTTGCACTAATCTCTTGTGTTGAACTGTGTCAAACGCCTTCTTGCAGTCCAAGAAAATGCAATCCACCCACCCCTCTCTCTCTTGCCTTACTGCTGTCACCATGTCATAGAACTCTAGTAGGTTTGTGACACAGGATTTCCCGTCCCTGAAACTATGTTGGCTGCTGTTGATGAGATCGTTCCTTTCTAGGTGTTCCACCACTCTTCTCCTGATAATCTTCTCCATGACTTTGCATACTATACATGTCAGTGACACTGATCTGTAGTTTAGTGCTTCATGTCTGTCTCCTTTTTTAAAGATTGGGACTACATTTGCTGTCTTCCATGCCTCAGGCAATCTCCCTGTGTGTGTGTGTGTGTGTGTGTGTGTGTGTGTGTGTGTGTGTGTGTGTGTGTGTGTGTGTATAATAGAGCAGAAAGATTTGATCACCTTCGTTAGTTTAATTGCACATGATTGGAGCAACATTACCTAGATGCTTCTGTTTTGTTGTTCCACTGTCATATGGGTACACAATACAGTAACTAGAATAACTAAATCTAAAGCAGCTTTAAGCTGAAGAAGCAATGAAAACTTGATTTGCAAAGTTTGCTTTAAGGAAATCTGTGAATAACATCAATAACACCAGATATATTTATGTTATAAGCCTTTGTTTATACAAAGGGAAGATGGGTATGAATGGCTATTATTGCTTATGATAATGATTGTATATGACCAAGATTCATGAGTGGATGAGTTGTTGTTGTGTATACGAGTGGATGATAGTTGAATGGTGACGTGTTTGATGAGGGGGCCCGTTGATGTGTGTATAGGAAGCAGGGAGAGTTGTGACTCCTGATGTTTGTACACGGTGGGGTGGACGTCAGTAGTGGAGTGGGAGGGTGGGTGTGGTGCCGCTGGGTGGGAAATGGGGGATGGGTGGATGGGTGGTGGGGAGGAGCTGCGGATGGGGATTCTGAAAATAACATATGTGTTTGTTTTTGTAGATGATAATACCCGGTGGGAGGAATAATAGTCCGTTACATAACACTATGGTCATGTGTATATAATATTTACTCTGTATAACAAATATGAAAGAGAGAGAGAGAGAGAGAGAGAGAGAGAGAGAGAGAGAGAGAGAGAGAGAGAGAATGGTTACATAAAGACAGAAGCAAAAACACAATGAATTGAAAGAATCTGACACAAAACTCCTTTTCCGCATAATTCCACATCTTGTATTAACAAATATTTGCACACCGACATATTCACAAACCTAAACCTAAAATAACAACCTCGAGTGATCTGTAATCCTAGAAGCAAACTCGTTCACGTGTAGTTGAAATGATTATGTCTTAATCTGGGGCCATTTATAAAAGCCTCGGTCATTATTGACCTCAGACATGCAAATGTCATCTTATGATTTGTGAATGAATGATGTTGGTAACTGTTTGTCTCGGGTAGTTTAGGATATAAATCTTTGTATTTCATGACTACGCCGAATTTATATTATTATTATTATTATTAAAAAATAGCATACTCCGTTCTAGCAATTATGTTGCCAATTGCCGGTCTTGTTCCATAATGTGTCAACCGGGTCTGTCTGTGTGAATCGACCCCTGCTACCACAAATAGGTGAGTACACACACACACACACACACACACACACACACACACACACACACACACACACACACACACCTATACGATGCTGGTGATCTAATTTAATCGTCACATGAAGCTCAGACTGAAAAAAATACAAATTCTTTTTCTTACATCTTAGAAACATCACGAACCTATTACTAGATAATTTTAAGGTATTTTAATCAAAAAAATTGTTCATGAAACGTCGTAAAAAGAAAGGTCACCGTGGGTGAAACATCGAATAATAAAGATTTTTCCCAGCTTTGTTTCTTTCAATTATCATTTGTGTAAAAAAAAGTAGCAAATTGACAAGGAAATTTTCGTTACTCATAAATCATGAGTACCTCCAGGGATACCTCCCTGCGAGGAATACACCGTGTGGTATACCTCAAAGGGTGGCATCCCCCAAGGCACTCCCACACAATCATACTGGAATATCACTGCACTGAGATGGACTTCAGTTGGGAGTAATGAGGACTGAGTGCCAGTTCAAGCAGGCTATGAGGGACCCGTGGCCCAGCGACCCGCCAGCAGAAACAGCCTGATTCAACAGGCAGTCAACAGTAAAGCCTGGCTACCAGGCTGCAAGGCTAAAAAAAAAAACTCGAAACTGGTATGTATATCCCATACGTATTTATCACCTCATTTTCAAATCAGTAGCAGAAAATAAGGAAGCCTCTGAATTGTAAGCAATATAAGTTTAACATTGAGAATTCACGATATATATATATACAGTGACACAAACTTGAATATTATTTAGCTTGTACGTCCTTACCAGTCGTAGGTTTTGCTTTGTGGTCAACCTGCGCTCCGAAATTAATTTCTGCTCACAGTAGAAATGTAAATTAGTCTAATATATGCGATCGTACGTTAAGTTGTTTTGCATCGAAGATTTGTGGTAGTGTTGCGGATGGTTGTGTGTGTGTGTGTGTGTGTGTGTGTGTGTGAAAGAGTGAAAGAGAGAGTGAATGAGTGAGTTAGAGAGCAAGTGTGTGTACACCTGCTACCCCTGCTCAGCTTAAAGTAAGAATGCACCTGGGTGTTAACTGACTGCTTTGAGTCGCTTAAATGAAAACAATAACAACAAAATGCTAAATAGGCATTTTTACAGTGCATTTACAAAGAAAGAAACTTTATAAATAGCTTATTTAAATGTAAAAAAAAAATATCAAATAAAATGGTGGATATTGAAATAATCGAAGAGGAAATATTTATTTTCACTCTATATTGACACAAAGCAGTAAGACCAGATGGAATACCACCATGGTGTTTTAAAAGGACATACAGAAGAACAGAGCTATTCACTTACAAGGTCAACTAACGGAAAACGGCAGATAACGCACCTTCACCAGGACGACAAGTTGTAAACTTGTACAAAAGAAATGTCGAAATGAAGGTACACTAAGTTTTTCAAAGTGGTGAAACAGAGAAATTAAATAACAGAGGAAGTCGTGTAAAAAATAACACTGAAAATTAAAACAGCGCGCATATATATATATATATATATATATATATATATATATATATATATATATATATATATATATATATACACATTTATATATATATATATATACACATTTATATATATATATATATATATATATATATATATACATTTATATATATATATATATATATATATATATATATATATATATATATATACATTTATATATATATATATATATATATATATATATATATATATATATAAATGTATATACATATATATATATATATATAATGTCGTACCGAGTAAGTAAAACTTGCTATTTTGGCTTATAGCAACGCGCTTCTTGTCGAATAAGACAAGCGAAAATTTGTGTATGCAATAATTTCGCAAAAATCATTCTGAGTTTAACGAAAAAAACTATATTTCATTTTGTTTATTATTAAATTATTGTAAACTTTTATAAAATATATTTAGTTGGATTAGGTTAAATTGCGCTTGTTATAATAAGGTTAGGTAAGTTTCCTAAGGTTCTTTTGGTATAAAATCGTGAATTTTTATGTTAACATAAATGAAAAAAATATATCTTTAAATGTATAAGAGAAAATTTTAGAAAGGACTTAATTTTAAATGAGTTCTTGCTAATTGACAAATTTTACCTATTCGGCATATATATATATATATATATATATATATATATATATATATATATATATATATATATATATATATATATATATATATATATATATATATATTATATATATATATATATATATATATTACATGTATATATTATAATTTTAATTACTAAAGAAACGACACTACCTATATGGTCCTGCTGATGTAACTACAAATAAAAAATTACGCACAAGTACGTACGTAGACAAATGTACAACGCACAAGATGGGGACAAAATAATGTTGCAGAGAATGTTGCCTCCTAAGTGTGTTTGTTTTTCAAGGCTCGACTCTGAGAATCATACAGAATGGGTAAATTTAGAACAGGTTTGAGAGTGAAATGGCTATGATGAATGATTTACTTCTTGCTGGTTGAAAACATGCTAGAAAGAGTCAAGACATCTGAGAAAAGAGGAGCTTAGGACTTGAGGAGGCTTCTTCTGTTGATACTGTCGGGGAAGTGCTGAGAGGAGAAGAAAGAAAAAGTCAAGGAAGAGGAGGAGGAGAGATATAATGGTATTTATTGCCTCCAATCCTGAAAAGAAAATCGGGCAAAGTGAATGTGCTTTGTTGCTGCCAAGCTGAGGGAGCGAGGCTGAAAGGCCAGTGACTAGACTGAATAAACCCAGGTGTACGGCTAATCGACTGGTTTACGACCCGAGATGGCGAACCAGCTCTCCCTCAGAAATACCCCTCTGCTACTTCCCCCAAGCTTCATCCACGATCATGCCCACCCTCATGCCCACCCTCCGGCCCACCCTCCGGCCCACCTACACCTCTTGCTTTATGTTTTAGTTAATTCGAGTGGGTTTTAGCAGAAATAGAACGTTCGTTTTGTATATGCATACTTAATTCATTATGTTTTTTTTCGACTCTCCCTTCTGTGGGATGTCTTTTTGGCAGAGAACTTTGCTGATAATTCGCCGAGATTGTCTATATTTGCTGTGATGAGTGAGTGGCTGGTTGGCAGGTTGGTTGGCTGGGTGGCTGGCTGGCAAGTTGGTTGGCTGGCCGGCTGGCTGGTTGGCTAACTGGTTATCTGGCTGGCTAGGAAGAGAGCCGGATAGCTATGTAACGTTAATTGCCTCACAAGAAGATGGTCGCTAGGTCCTCTTTAGCCAGGCAAATGGAGGTACTGGTGCATGCGTACTGCTCCTGGCCAGACCTCAGGCTCGGCGCTGCACTTTAAAGGGAGGTTTGTGCCTCTCGTTGTACAGTTTCCCCTTTACTCTTCCCTCTACCTGTGTGAGGCGCTAGTGTGTTGTTCTTGGCATGTGTGGGGGGGATGGATTTGCACCTTTCTCTCCCACTATCTCTTCACTTGTTCCTAATCTCTACGCTTCCTCCACTCATTCCTTTATCCGTTAACCTAAAAAATTCTAATTTTTGGATATATTCACCCATGGTAATATGTCCTCCTCCCTATTATAACTTTCAGGTATTTATTTCCTCTCTGGAATTTCTTTCCTACTCAGGATATTACTTCGACCTGGCAATTATTTCCCTGTCAGTTTTTCCTTTGCATAACTAATTTACCCTTTTTATTCTGTTTCTCTGCGCCCTCTTTCTCCCTTTTAAAATTTCTATCCACTAAATTTCTATCAGTAGGAAAAAGCGAATTTCTTCATGGTTAAATTTCTTCCTCATCCCCTCGTTCCTTCCCCTCACTCGGTTTCGTGCAGCTTTCTTTCCCCAGCTTCCCCCACCCTTCCCTCTTGGCCAATTCCACCCCAGAGCAGAAGAAAATATCCTCCCCAGAAATGTACGCCGTTTCTCCTAAGACAAGGTAGTGGGAGAGGAAGCAATTCATACTGTCATTTATTTCTCCGACGTTAACGATAGCCAGGAAGAAGGAAAAAAAAGTATTTACACCCCTTCCGTGTACACAAGGTGGCATCCTTACGATACTGTCGTATCTTAGACTAGAACGAATCACTGAGGCATGCTGGCTTAGCAGGCTAGTTGGACTGTTATGCCTCGAATTATAGGCGAGGCGGAGAGGGGAAGCTGCAGGAAACAATAGATACTAGATAGGGATTTATTGTTAATATTATATTCATGGGGAAGGGGCTAAATCCGTAAGGGGGTCATACAGGTTACGTTAGGCCATACAGTGCTTGATGAATGCAAGGTATCATATTTGATCCTTGGAAGGGGAGGGTAGCTCCAGCTCCATTGACGAAGAACTCTTTATTAGCATATTGAAACTTCATCGAAGGGAAAATTGGAATTTAGAGAAGGGGAAAGGCGGTTGCAATATTTAATTAGCAGTGAGCATAGATATAGAATTAGTAATTGAGTAGTGGGCGATAGAATTAGTGGTAGTGGAATATAAGAGGTGGGGGGAATAAAATCATTTACGCATAAAGAAACATACGGGGAGAATGGAAGAAATACACATATACGCACTTTCAAACACAAAACACGAGGCTTTTATCCCCGCCCCCTACCACTGACCTCAGCGTAAACAAACCCGGGTTTACAACTTACGCATGTGCGTCCGTTTGTTTTCCTCGTGCTTCAGCGAGTGGATCCTTGGTTTCCAGCCTCATCATGTCGCTTTTATCCCGGAACTTCAAGTGCTGAGTGTTCTGTGACTCCAGCTTCAGTTGTCAACAAGCATTTAGATGTTAACACCTTCATCTTTGTCTGGGCCGCTACTGATGAAAATCGCCATCTTTCACATAAAGAATGGAACACCCAGACACCAAGAGTGTGACATCACTATCCTACTCTTAGCATCTCTCTTTCTCTCTCACTCTTTCTCTCTCACTCTCTCTCTCTCACTCTCTCACTCTCTCACTCTCTCACTCTCTCACTCTCTCACTCTCTCACTCTCTCTCTCTCTCTCTCTCTCTCTCTCTCTCTCTCTCTCTCTCTCTCTCTCTCTCTCTCTCTCTCTCTCTCTCTCTCTCTCTCTCTCTCTCTCATACGCACACACACACACACACACACACACTCGAGCGATAAAGTGGGGTTGAAATCACTCAGCCTGACTTGGGCGTCGACTTTCAACACAACTCAAGATTTTGTAACACTTACCACAACACCCTGACTCATCTCCCAGCGCAGGCCAGCAAGTCTTCATCATTAGCGAAGACTCGGCAAGCCTCTTAGCCCTCTAGCGAAGATGAGCCAAGACACCCACGACTTGCTGAGAGCTGCAGTGCACTGTATTTCTTCTGAGACTAGAACTTCTAGTGGTTGAGTACTTCCTACCTGAGGAAGCAAGATGATTACAATGGTAGAATGCTCTCCTACCAGTCCAGCGTTCTTCCTGTCTTGCCACTTACTTGCCTCACCACCCGACTAGCTTTCCTCACCACCCACCTGCCCCACCAGCCATCTCACGGCAACACCCACCTACCTCAACCCACAAACGACTCATGACCAAGCCCAATGGAACTCTCACACGCACCAGCGACTTGCAGCTTCCTCTTCTTGATGCAGCCATCTTTTTCGTCCCTCCATTTCTTTCTCTTTCTCCTTCATCCCTTCCTCTCTATCTTCTTTCCCACCCTCTCTCTCCTCCCTCCCACCCTCTTTCTTACACTCTCCTTCCTCCCCCCCCCCATCACCTCCGCGACATTACCCAGGCAGAAACCTCATCCTGGCCTGACGGCATAAGTGTATCTGTTTGAGGATAGCGTAACAGAGAGCAACGAGAACGGACAACTTTAGACGCTTTCATATAATCATCAGTTTGGGGACGCGATAGTACCGGTGGTCCTGCAGTGGAGGATTCTAACATACCCAACACGAACATGGTCCCCGCACGCTGGACTGATTCCAGGGAGACGGACTCGACCATACCCAATACAAGGTAGTCAGTCCCCTGCACCCCGCACACTGGACTGGTTGCTCGACAATGTAATATGCAGCATTTTGGAGGCTTGGAGAAAGGACGCAGCCATCAGATTATCATAACAATTCCGAGCAAAAGTTCAAGGCATAGACTCCGCTCCCACACGACTGTACTGGGAGTCACCTTGACCTGTGGGAGAGACTTGCTCCTTCTCTGCTTATCCGGCTCCACTATTTTTTTTTTCCTATTCAAAATGACTCGAATAGGCAGGCGCAGTAATCGCAGACAAGGAAGATGAATTTCAAAATAAATATGAACTAAATAATGAATATTTACATTACGAGGATAAAAAAAAAATCTAATATTTGGAAAGCCACTTGAGGAAAAACAGAAAGTAAAGGAAACTTAGAGTAGGTAATAGCATTAACATTAGATATACTATACGAGGTCAATTTGCATGCAGCAAAGTAACGTAATACTAGACTTTATCGAAAAAAAATTCAAATGCAAAATAACAGAAATAATAATGAGACAATAAGGCACATGACAAATCTAACTCTGGATATGCTGTTCAATTTTTTTTTCACTAAATTACATGAAAGATGAAGCGAGTGCAGAGAAGATATATAATGAGGATATCTCATTCAAACCTATAAATTACTAGGAAAATTTTTACCCATTGCAATTTCAAGAATTATTTAAAATGCAAAGCGTTTAAAACACGAATAAAATCGCAGGACGAAACTCCATGGCAAGAGGTGCAACATTAGTGTGTATAGATATTATTTAATTGCAAACATTTATAGAACACAGGAATAGACTGCACACACAAGTTTTAAGTGAGGATCAGTACAGAGCACTGAGATTCAGTTACACAGGCAAATGTGGGATTCAGATATATCAGGACCGAGAGATCGTGGGAATAAAGACACACACATACACAAGATAATTAGAGACGATTTTTCACCACTGGTGGCTTAGGATTGACTAAGATTGAGAAAGCCACCAGTAGCACTGCGTCTCTTTCAATGTCTAGTGTGTGTAGCTGTGTGTCTTTATAAGTGGAATCACTTAGACCAATCACACGGACTGTATGGCCAGTGCAACGCACGGACTGTATGGCCAGTGCAACGCACGGACTGTATGGCCAGTGCAACGCACGGACTGTATGGCCAGTGTAAAGCACGGACTGTATGGCCAATGCAACGCACGGACTGTATGGCCAGTGCAACGCACGGACTGTATGGCCAGTGCAACGCACGGACTGTATGGCCAGTGCAACGCACGGACTGTATGGCCAGTGCAATGCACGAACTGTATGGCCAGTGCAAAACATGGACTGTATGCCCAATACAACACTAAAAGTTAGTTCAACTACAAAATACGATCATTCACACGTATTACTAAATATCCTTGTATGTCTTACAATGCGTCAGTGTAATCGCTTAACCCACTTTTACAAAAGTGGGTTAAGCGATTACAATGAAAAAAAAAATGGTGTCTCCTCTGGGCAACGTCAAAAACGAGAAATTTTCCTCCAAGCCGCTCATCCACTTGCACGATGAACACATCTGTCGGCTCCTAACTTTACTAGCAGAGTTAGCTAGATTCCGGTTAGTACTGTTTGTCATGTAGCTTCGATATGGACCTCAGGATCATCTATCTTCCTTTCTCATGTACTCCTACTCATGCTCCTCCCACTTAGCTGAGTGCTCCCGCATTCGATTTATAGCTGAAGGACGTGGGTTGTCTTAGGGGACTCGAAACGATTGGGGAAGTTTCCTTACAACCGCTTTCCCCTTTTTATTTAGCTAAAAGTTACTTAGGTCGAATTATAGGAGAAAGGGCTATAGGACGCCAATGGAAATAATCCACACAGCTTTGCTTTCTTGGACCCTTTTGGGATAATAGTCCACCGCGATTAATAGCCCGAAGACAGTCTTCTGATTTTCTTCGTCCTCCGGTTCTTCAACACGTAGTGCGTTTCTCTGGTATTGGTATCCAAGAAAATTCTGTTCCACTGTAACACGTCTCACTGACACCCCCTCCCCCTTCCTTTTCAGAACTCCCCTTGCCCTCTTCCTTCCCCGCCCCTTCACCTGCGTCACGTAGTTCCTGCCTCTCCCACAGGAGTGAAACAGCTTATTAAGTCCATCGCGACAACAGGAAACGAGTTCGAAAAAAATCACCGTCGCGAATCTCTCGATCTCTGTTATTGCAGAGCGAGAAACTCGCCTACTCAATTAGGATACTGTTCGCTAGCGTGTCTGCATCACGATTAGCGGACAGAAGATCGAGCTTACAACACTCCTGGTGTTGAATGACCCGCACGTAAAAAGCAATAAAAAAAATATCAGTCGTCTTCTAACGAGAAGAGAATTTATCAGTTAGACTAACAGAGTTTCCAGGCAAATGATACTCGCCTGTGAATAATTTCCGGCTAATGCTAGGCTCTATCGCAAGCATGACATCAGTGTTTCAAATAAGCGTCGTCTCTGACCCTTCTCTCCGTGTAAACGATTCTCCTTCATTCTCTTGTTATCCGCTCTCTCTCACCCACTTATTCTCGATGGGTCCCCTAGCTGGCCAGCTTGAACTGGGAGGTTGTGGTACTGGTATGTATAGGACATTGTGAGACAGAGTAAGGTAAAGGGATGCGTGAGACAGCATGGATACAATGGATATCGTGGGGTAGTACGAAAGTTTGAGAGAACGTTATTCCAAGCTACTGAAGAACTTTTAATAACGCGGAATAGTATTGGAAATTAATAAGCAAACGAGTCTGAGGAAAATAGACAAGTGCAGAAATGAAGCAGCAGATGATAACGAAGTGTACGTAAAACATATCTTTGGAAAAGTAAAAAAATATATATATATGTCAAAAGATCATAAGACGTTACAACAAATAAACTAAATTTGACAGTTCAGTTTGTTTGAATACTTCAGTTACATGAAATGTTTAGGGACAGAGACGGGCATACACCAGAACATTATAATTTAGAGAATGTTTATGGTTAGATATCTGAAATCGAGAGACTGTATTCACGCTATACACCGGATTGAAGAATCATTTTTATATAATATTATAACCCAATACTCGCATATTATTGTATACTCACATATTCATTGGGATAATATCTGATAGTGCTGAATTGCTTGGGATAATGTAGGAGAGAGAATAATATGAGATAAAACCTATAAAACAGACAGAATAACGTAAGTTTGAGTTTACGTGTGAAACAGTACGGCTGTGATGGATATGTTGGGCAGATTATTATTATTATAATCAAGGGGGAAGCGCTAAACCCGGAGGATTATACAGCGCCTGGGGGGGGGGGGGGGATGTGGAAGGCATTCAGGCTTAATTCGGGGAACTGGAGCACAGATCTAATTCCCTAAATCAAGAACCCCTCACCAACATCAAGGAACCTTCCTTGAGGGGAAATATGTTAAGAACATAAGAACATAAGAAAGGAGGAACACTGCAGCAGGCCTGTTGGCCCATACTAGGCAGGTCCTTTACAATTCATCCCACTAACAAACATTTGACCTACCCAGGGCAGAGTGATATCAGAAGCAACAGCCTGGTTCATCAGGCAAACATGAGCCTGGCCCATGGCCGGGCTTCGAGAGTGGAACAACTCTCGGAACTCATCAGTGGTACGTCACAGGTAAAGTTAATGCAAGACATTGCCTAAGAAGGCTGGAAGGTAGGTAGGTAGGCACGGTGGTGGGTTTATGGGTCGACGCTGGGTCTCCTGGATGGAAGGAAGGCAGGCACGGTGGTGGATTCATGAGTCGACGCTGGGTCTCCTGGATGGAAGGAAGGCAGGCACGGTGGTGGATTCATGGGTCGACGCTGGGTCTCCTGTTGATACTCACGATCGCCCCTTCCTCTCAACTCGTATTATATCGCTTCTCAACCGCAACAACGATTCTATCCGGTCCCATCTTCCCTGACACTCCCTCCTTCCCCACCACACGTGCAAGTACTCACGCGCACACACGCACACGTATTACATTCTCGTTAACTTTTTCCATTTTTCATGTTGAGTGGCTGAGAAGAAATATAAAATGCTCGGTTGTTTAACTAGATGCTGACAGCGTAATAATAAGTGTACACACAGACACAGACACACAGACACACAGACACACACACACACACACACACACACACACACACACACACACACACACACACACACACACACACACACACACACACACTATATGTTTATTCACAATAACGAAATCTGAAAATCTAAAAATAATAGATCCCAGAACGTTGAGAAATGAATATTGTGTAATGCGTTACAAAATGAATGGAGGAACGCGAAAGTGATTTACAAGTGGGCACTGCAAACAGGTTTTGAAAAAACTTGTAAGAGAGCAACGAGGAGAGTTGAGGCTTCCGAGTAAAGTATTAACGACATTAACGAGGAAAAAAACGTTTTGCTTCGTGTCTAGCTTTATGACAAAGAAAGAAACGTTGTCACATTAAAAGCTTGCTCTCCACCTACTTTTTTTTTCATTAACGTTAAAAATCTTTCGTTAAAATACTGGCTATAACTAAAGATTTTTTTCCTAAAGCGCTTTTATTACGCCACCATTGTTCAGTTCACGAAAACAAAAGCTTTCGTATTTCACGGTGCCTAAGTTGCTACATCCATCCACGATACTAAGGCTACCTTAGAGAGAGAGAGAGAGAGAGAGTGAGAGAGAGTGAACTAATTAAATTCCTTTTAATCGGTATCTTCCCTTCCGAGTCACGAATTTCTCTCTCTAATCGCATATTGTTATCGTTGTGGCCATCTCTCTCTCTCTCTCTTTAATCGCATATTGTTATCGTTGTGGCCATCTCTCTCTCTCTCTCTCTCTCTCTCTCACTCTCCTCCTTTCCTCTCTCTCACACACACACACACACACACACACACACACACACACACACACACACACACACACACACACACACACACACCAGTTTCAGCATTAATTAAGCTTTCAGATTACATTCAGGCGTCTGGCTTGCCATTCCATCCCACGTCTATAAATTTCTCTGAAGACACTAAGAACAGTGGTAATATACTGCAACTGTGAAACTCGTCAGAACAGAAAAGGAAGTTGAGACAAGATTTAACATTCCATCAATTGAGCTTCTTTTTTTCATCTGTTGTTTTCATGGAAACTAAGATGAGTCATCCTCCTCTTCCTCTTCCTGATTTCTCTTCAGTTTACACCTACTTTTCCTTCTCTTCTTTCCCTGCCAACTGTTTCCCCTTCTTTAATTTCCTCTTTGTCTTTGCTCCCTTTTTCTTTCATCCTATTCTTTTTGCCCTCCTCATCCCTTTGCTTATTTATCTATCTCGACCTTTGCTTCTATTAGGTACATACGCCTATTTCCTCATCTTCTGTTCACTTATCTATCCACTCATTTTCATTCCCGTCATCTTCACCATCATCTACTCTTCGTGCACTTCATCTTCGCCATATTCTTGGACCACCGTCATCTTCTTCCTACTGTTAGCCCCCATCTTCTCCCTACTCTTAGCCCCCATCTTCTCCCTACTCTTAGCCCCCATCTTCCCCCTACTCTTAGCCCCCATCTTCTCCCTACTCTTAGCCCCCATCGTCTCCCTACTCTTAGCCCCCATCTTCTCCCTACTCTTAGCCCCCATCTTCTCCCTACTCTTAGCCCCCATCTTCTCCCTACTCTTAGCCCCCATCTTCTCCCTACTCTTAGCCCCCATCTTCTCCCTACTCTTAGCCCCCATCTTCTCCCTACTCTTAGCCCCCATCTTCTCCCTACTCTTAGCCCCCATCGTCTCCCTACTCTTAGCCCCCATCTTCTCCCTACTCTTAGCCCCCATCTTCTTCCCACTCTTAACCTCCATCTTCCCATTCTTAGCCCCCCCATCTTCCCACTCTTACCCCCCATCATCATCGTCTACTCTTTCTCTGTGTCACCTTCGTTCTTCCTCTTGTATGAAAGTCTTATAAAGTGACTCAAATTTTCTTGTTACATCTTTGTGAATTTGTCGGCGCGGCGCCTCCCTGGTGCTTGTATCTCCTCTTTATTGCTTATTATTGCGCTTCTCCTCCTTTGCGTCTCCTTTTCTTGTCCTCTTCCCAACTCTCTTTTTTTTCCCTTGGCTTATATTTTAGCTTTATATATATTTTTTTCATTCTCTTTCAACTTTCTTAGCTCCTCGACGGTGGGTTTGGTACGTTCCATCCCTGTCCTCCTATATGTACTGACTCCCTCACTTCCGTGTGTTAGTGTGACTTGTAAATGGTCCAAGTCGGACCGAAACGTCGTCATCAGTTCTCTCTCTGCCTTTGTGCGTGTTATTTGTGTATTGTGTACGTGGCGTTCTGACGTATTGCTTCCTAGCATCTCCTGCTAGTGTTCCTAGTGCTATATTCACGTTCTTCCTGCTATATTCACGTTCTTCCTGCTACATTCACGTTCCTCCTGCTATATTCACGTTCCTCCAACTATATTCACGTTCCTCCAACTATATTCACGTTCCTCCAACTATATTCACCTTTTTCCTACTATATTCACGTTCCTCTTGCTATATTCACGTTTTTCCTACTATATTCACGTTCCTCCTGCTATATTCACGTTCCTCCTGCTGCATTCACGTTCCTTCTGCTACATTCACGTTCCTCCTGCTATATTCACGTTCCTCCTGCTATATTCACGTTCCTCCTGCTATATTCACGTTCCTCCTGCTATATTCACGCTCCTCCTGCTATATTCACGTTCCTACTGCTATATTCACGTTCCTCCTGCTATATTCACGTTCCTCCTGCTATATTCACGATCCTCCTGCTGCGCTCACGTTCTTCCTGCTATATTCACGTTCCTCCTGCTATATTCACGATTTTCCTACTATATTCACGTTCCTCCTGCTATATTCACGTTTTTCCTACTATATTCACGTTCCTCCTGCTATATTCACATTCCTCCTGCTATATTCACGTTCCTCCTGCTATATTCACGTTCCTCCTGCTATATTCACGTTCCTCCTGCTGCATTCACGTTCCTCCTGCTACATTCACGTTCCTCCTGCTATATTCACGTTCATCCTGATATATTCACGTTCATCCTTATATATTCACGTTCCTCCTGCTATATTCACGTTCCTCCTGCTATATTCACGTTCCTCCTGCTGCATTCACGTTCCTCCTGCTGCATTCACGTTCCTCCTGCTACATTCACGTTCCTCCTGCTATATTCACGTTCCTCCTGCTATATTCACGTTTTTCCTACTATATTCACGTTTTTCCTACTATATTCACGTTTCTCCTGCTACATTCACGTTCCTCCTGCTATATTCACGTTCCCCCTGCTATATTCACGTTCCTCCTGATATATTCACGTTCCTCCTGGTATATTCACGTTCCTCCTGCTATATTCACGTTCCTCCTGCTGCTGTGGAGAATGCCCTGAGGGATACCTCCCTGTCCGGGATACCTCGAGGATTCTCTCTCCTAAAGAGTAAATTGACTTGTTATAAAGTCTTTCGATTTCTTCTTGTCAACCGACCTATTAACTCCTCTCCATTTATTTACAAAAGTTACGTTGCACATTCTTTTTATTAGTAATCTGCACACAAACTCTACTTATGAAATCTACTTACGAAATCTACTTACATAACCTACTTAATTATTATTTTTTTTATTTTATTATTATTATTATTATTATTATTATTATTATTATTATTATTATTATTATTATTATTATTATTATTATGTCTACGTTACTCGACTGTATTGTATGTGGCCAAGTGGGAGGAAAAAAATAATGACTGGGTGTCAGAAGATAACTCAGCGTGATTACAGAGTGTGGGTAATTAAGATTAAGTAATTAAGCCAGACCGGAAATCCTGGGGATCTGCCACTTGCTACCGTTGCTTAAGTTGCTTCCGTTACCATTGCTGAAGTTTCTCCCGCTTACGTTGTTGCCGTTTGTGCTGCTGCTGGCGGGTAATGCAGTTTATTTTTCTGCCGTTAGTCAAGGTCATCCTCCTGCCGTTGTTGCCGTTTCTACTGCCGTTTCTCCTCCTGCCGTTTCTCAGGGTGCTTCTGCTGCCGTTACTCAAGTTGCCCCTCCATCCGTTACTCAAGGTCATCCTGTTGCCGTTCTCAGATTTCTACCACTGCCGTTGCTGTCGGTGCTTCTGTAGCCGTTGTTCAAGTTCCTTCAGGAAACCTCAGTCCAGTGACTCCAAGATCACTCTGGTCTCCACTCTCGCTGTGTCGTTATAGCAGTGAATAACGAGGAGCTCACAAAGTAGCGATATGAAGCACATGCAACAGAGCGACCTTTTTATCACAAGACGTTTCGACCCAAATAAGGCTTATTTAATCTTAGTTTCGACCTATATCAGGCTTACTTAATCTTAGTTTCGAACTACATCAGGCTGTAAGAAGCAATCCTGACCTATACAAGTTTCCATCATGTTTGTTTCATGATTAATAATTCTTTCTCAGTTGTTTAACTTGTTAAAGCCCTATATAGATCGAAACGTTCTTCTGGTTTATATCCTCACTTACTCCTATTTTTCTCCATATTATCACAAACGGCCTTTCAGCTTTTGCCTACCACATACATTCCACAGCTCCTGCTGCTTTCCTCTACTTCTGCTGGTACATTTACCCCTGGTCGTGTATTCCCTCCACCTCCCATCCTCTCTCCCTCTCCCCCAACAACTTGGGTAATACAATAGCAGTAGACTTCTTGTCTCTCTTGCGCTACCATTAATTTGGCTGATTTTTCTGGCTGTGGTTGGGTGGGTTGGTTGGAGGGTGCTAAGGCATGCAGCCATTCCCGTCGCCCTCCCTCCCTCGTGATTATCATAGTTGGTGACGCTGTGTGTAATACTGCTGCCTGATTTATGCTAGCTTCCTTGACAATGTCTAGTGTTGTAACACACACGCTGGAAAGGTGTTTTGACGAGGTTATACAGTGGACCCCCGCATAACGATCACCTCCGAATGCGACCAATTATGTAAGTGTATTTATGTAAGTGCGTTTGTACGTGTATATTTGTGGTCTGAAATGGACTAATCTACTTCACAATATTCCTTATGGGAACAAATTCGGTCAGTACTGGCACCTGAACATACTTCTGGATTGAAAAAATATCGTTAACCGGGGGTCCACTGTATATCTCTATCCTTAACTCATACTCCTAGATAATACACAATAGTTCATTATTTAGATAGAAATAGCTAATTCTTTTCAGCATATCGTCTCAATGCGGACTTCCAGATCCTCTTACGTGTTTCCCATGTACTCTCCTTGCTATCAGACTTTTTTCGCCCTAAAGTCATGATATAATAGATAATATAAAATAACCTTCCTGCCAAGATGTAGCTAACATTAGATACAGAAGACATAATGTTGGTCGGTAGATACTACCGGCAAGGAAGAATAACACTCGGTACATACCAGACATATGTTAAAAACGATAGGTGACTCTGGGTAGAGAGTTGTCAAGTGGTGACTAAATATGGGGACAGCATAAGCAGTGGAGAGGTAAAAATGTGATCAGTCCTTCAGCCTTGAAGTAGTAGTAGGAGTAGTAGTAGTAGTAGTCTTAAAGTAGTCAGTCCCTCAACCTTGAGAAGTGTTCAGCTCAAAAGCCTTTTATAAAGTCACGACTTGAGGAAGCTCTGCCCCAGAGGGGGTAGAGAGTTATCATGAGGCCTGGTCTCAGACCGGGCCGCGGGGGCGTTGACCCCCAAAACCCTCTCCACGTAAACTCCAGGTAATACACAGAAATTACAATACATAGATATTACTTTGAATTATCCCCAGAGATATTGCAGAGTAATATCTTGATATTACTCTGCACTTCCTCCCTCCTGGTCTTCTAACACTCCCACGAGTGTATTTCGACCGTAACGAGGAGAATAATATTCTAATGTAAATTCTCTTCAGTCATAGTAGTGATTCTTAGGACTGGGAAGCACAGTTAGGCCAAGTGCTTGCGAACGGTGTGACAAACAGGCATGCATGCAGGAATAATTGCAATAATGTTATGCAATACCTGCAAGATGAATTAGACATTTGCAACACTCAGGTGTTGCATATGTCTAATTTCTCAAGCATGCAGGTGGTCGGGAAGGCAGGCGGATAGGCAGTCGGTCAGGAGAGTAAGGAGATATGCATGCAGATATGCAAGGAGGAAAGCAAGAGGATATGTAAGCAAATATGCAAGAGGGAAAGCAAGAGGATATGTAAGCAAATAGTTAGCAAGACTGGCAAGCAAGTAAGACTGGAAAGCAAGCATGCAGACGGGCAAGAAAACAGGCAACAAACATATAGCGGGAGGGTAATCAGACAAGGAAGGCAATCAGACAAGGAAACATACACAAAGACAATCAGACAAGAAACACGCGCACAGACAGGCAGACAAGAAACATGCGCACAAACAGGCAGACAAGGAAACATGCGCACAAACAGGTTGGCAAAACGTGGAAATTTCATTAATGAGGAAGTTCAGCAGGGCATTATAATTTCTGCCGACCGACGCAGTTACCAAAGCAATGGCTGCTGCTGCCGTCCCCCTTCGGCAGCACTGCTGTTACTGCCGTTGTTGCTGCTGCTACTGCCGTTGTTGCTGCTGCTACTGCCGTTGTTGCTGCTGCTACTGCCGTTGTTGCTGCCGTTGCTGCTGCCGTTGCTACTGCCGTTGCTGCTGCTACTGCTACTGCCGTTGTTGCTGCTGCTACTGCCGTTGTTGCTGCTGCTACTGCCGTTGTTGCTGCTGCTACTGCCGTTGTTGCTGCTGCTACTGCCGTTGTTGCTGCTGCTACTGTCATTGTTGTTGCTGCTACTGTCATTGTTGCTGCTGCTACTGTCGTTTTGCTGCTACAGTCGTTGTTGCTGCTGCTGCTGCTACTGCCGTTGCTGCTTCTGCTTCTACTGCCGTTGCTGCTTCTGCTTCTACTGCCGTTGCTGCTTCTGCTTCTACTGCCGTTGCTGCCTCTGCTTCTACTGCCGTTCCTGCTTCTGCTTCTACTGCCGTTCCTGCTTCTGCTTCTACTGCCGTTCCTGCTTCTGCTTCTACTGTCGTTGCTGCTGCTGCTTCTACTGTCGTTGTTGCTGCTGCTACTGTGGTTGCTGCTGCTGCTGTTGTTGCTACCCCTGCTACTACTGTTGATACCCCTGCTACTGCTTCCGCTGTTAATGCTGTTCTCGCCGCTTCTGCTGTTGATCCTGGTGCAACTACTGCTGTTGCCTCTAGTTAATACTACTGTTGTTGGCGCTGCCACTGTTATTGTTGACTTTGCTACCGCTGTTGTTGGTCCTGCTGTTGCCTCTGCAGCCGCTGCTACTGCTGTTGCTGCCGATTTTACTAATATTGCCGCTACTACTGTTGTAAATGTTATTGCTACTGCCATTGCCGCAACTACTGTTGTTGCAGGTGGTGCATGACTGCTACTACTCTTACTGTTGCAGTTTTTGCTACTGCTGCTGTTACTGCAGCTATTGTCATTGCGCTCTAGTTGCCTCTGTTGTTACTAATACTGTTATTGTTGCTGTTGTTGGTACTATTGTTTCCGGTGCTGCTGCTCTTCTAAGAATATTGCTCCTCCTACTGATGCTACTGTTGTTGCTATTATTATTATTATTGTTACTATTAATATTGCGACAAAATGCTGTTACTACTAGTACTGCAGCAGTCAGGGTGTTAATGTGTCGTAGTAGTCTGGATGCTGTTCCTCTTGTTACACCTGGTACTGCTGCTCCTGTTACACCTGGTACTGCTGCTCCTGTTACACCTGCTACTGCTGCTCCTGTTACACCTGCTACTGCTGCTCCTGTTACACCTGCTACTGCTGCTCCTGTTACACCTGCTACTGCTGCTGCTGCAGCAGGTTAGTTATACTTAAATATCAGCCGATTGCTGTTTCCATGGTAGCGAGAGGCAGAGTTGCCACCCGCTCGATGCTCCCTCTCGCTCTTCCCTCTCTCTCTCACCTTTCTTTTATTATCATTTTTACCCTATTAATGCGATTCCGTCCTTATGGAATTCTCGGGGGCGAATTGGTCGCTCTGGGGGATTAATTTTCACCAGCTCAAATTTTAATAAGGAATTTCCGTGATGGTGAGACAACGAGGCTGTTAGAGCATGCATATAACAGTATTCTCCTCCTTCTGCTCTTTTACGAGTGCTGGAACCAAGACATTATTTCCGAGGAGTTTTTTCCCCCGTTCTTTTTCCCCCCTCCTCCCCCTCCTCTTCAGGCTGTGATGGGAGGGGGGGTAATGCGTGGAGGTGAATGGTTTTGTGGTGCTCAACGCATGGAATAGGAGAGTTAGATGATTGTTATTACAGAATTGGAGGGCAGGGAGTGTGGGTAGGAGGGAAGGAGGGAGGGTAGGAGGGCAGGGAATTGTGGGTAGGAGGGCAGGAGGGAGGGAAGGACTGAATGCAGGGATAAATGCCCTTCCAATGCCTTCCTTTAAAGTGAAAATAGATTAAACTAGGAAAAAAACAGAAGGCAGAAAAGTGGTTTGTGGTGGAAAGTGAAGGCAGGGTGGAATGCAACGACTGGGAGGGGTGGAATGCATGGGCTGGTATGCAGGGGGAAGGGGGAGGGACAGATACAAGGGAGGGGAGGGGAATAAGGGGGGGGAGGGTGGTAAATGTTCTCCTTTAATATGAAAACAGATTATAAACTGCTGCAGAAATAAAAAGCTGAAGGTAGTGAGTTGGAAGCTGGCGGTGGTCATGGCTGCGGTGCTTGCTTTGGTGGTGATTGTGGTGGCAGTGCTGGTGGTGTTTGTAGTGGCAGTGGTGAATGTGGTGGCAGTGCTGGTGATGATTGTGGTGGCAGTGTTGGTGGTGATTGTGGTAGTGTTATTTGGGATTGTGGTAGTGTAATTTGGGATTGCGGTAGTGTTGGTGGTGATTGTGGTAGCTTTGGTACTGATGGTGGTAGTTTTGATGTTCTATGCCAGATCGCATTGAAAAGGATGATACAGAGACACGTGTTGAAGGAAACATGTAGGATACAGAACGCGCGTAGGATGATGTAGAGCACCTGGAGATTGATATATATACCACGAATAGGATACAGAACACGTGTAGGATGATACAGAACACGTGTAGGATAATACAGAACACGTGTAGGATAATACAGAACACGTGTAGGATGATACAGAACACGTGTAGGGTGTAGGATGATACAGAACACGTGTAGGATGATACAGAACACGTGTAGGATGTAGGATGATACAGAACATGTGTAGTTTAACAGTTTCTCTGTACGAAAAAGATTAATAAAATCCCCCATATCATTAAGAGGAGAGTGGTGGAATGCGACGCCCATGCTGAGAGTCAACTGCATATGACTAACCCGATGGAGCGGAGACTCGAACCTCCTCCCACTAGCTGGGAAAGACTGGCAGTGCTCTCGTGGACAAACTCGCCCAACTTGTGTTGTTCAAGACCGTTCACAAGAAACAATTGTTCCTGGAACAATCATTATTGTTATATATTGTTCAGATGGCAGCCTCCTAGGGAGGGATAGCTCCTGTTCTTTGGATCAAGAGCTTTTCACCAGCCTCAAGGCATTCAGGGAATTATTTAGATCACATCAAATTTGTTCTATGGGATTTACCATTTGGGATGGCATAAACGGTATAGAAAACGGGACAACAGGTTTGTGTATGCAGGATAAGCGTTTAACACATGTGGGCGAATCAGCGCAAGCGAGAGGCGCAGGTTCGATCCTCCATCCTGTTACCGCGAGATGCGGAATGGTTGGACACATTTGTTTTCCCGACGATAAAGAGAAATGTAAATTATGTAGTTTGTGTGTAATGTGTTTACAAAAAACTATAAGAGGGAAGAAGCGCTAGGCAGCAGGAACCGTTCGATTTATGTAGTTGTAGTAGTAGTAGTAGTAGTAGTGATAGTCCACAGCTTTACTCTTAGCAGTTGTAGGGATGATGGTGGCTATGTTAGTGGTTGTGCTGGTGGCTAGTTATGGTGGAATTAATGGTGGGGGCAGCATAGGTTACAGGAGTGATGCTGTAAATAGCAGTATCAGTTTTGAAAATAATGGTGCTAGTGGTTGTGAAAGTGGTGGCAGTGGTATTACCAGCAGTGCTAGTGGCTGTGATAGTGGTGGAAGGGATGATTCCAGTAATAGTGATTGTGATAGTGGTGTAAGTGGTGATGCCAGTGTTTCCAGCAGTGCTAGTAGTGCCATGGGTGGTGGTGGTGAGAGTGGTGGCAATTGTAGGGCCAGTGGTGGCACAAGTCCCCAGAGAACAAGTTCTTCTCTGGGTAGCTATTATAACTGTTTTCCCTGCCTGCCTCGCCCATTTGGCTCCACCGAACCCTTTAAACCCACCCGAGTTTTTTCGCTGTAAATTATTGTCCCCCATGAATTTTTGCTAAGAGATTACAACCATTTTCTCTTTTTTGGGGGGAGGATGTACGTTGATGTTTTTTCTGGTGGTGGGATTAATGGGTGGTGGTAGTTTGTGGGTGGTGGTAGTTTTGGTGGGTGGTTGTAGTTTTAGGGGGCCTGGTAGTATTGTTTATCGGGGTTAATTAGTGTTGGTAGAGGGTGATGGAACGGTGATAATGTTGAGAATGGTGGAAGAGGGATGGCAATCGTGGTGGAAAAAAGATGGCAATCGTGGTGGAAGAGGGTTTTGTTAGTGAAAACCTGTGGCTGTGTAGGGAACGGGAAAGAGAGAGAGAGAGAGAGAGAGAGAGAGAGAGTAGGAGGTGTAGGGGGAGGGAAAGAAGAGGTGTGGGAGGAAAAGTAGTGAGGGTCACTGGGACAGGGAAAACAGAAGAGGCAAGAAATAGTAACAGTGTACTGGAAGAGGAAAGATGGTGATAGTGAAGAGAAGAAAGTGGTGAAAAGATATTGGAGAAGTGAAAGAAAGAGATGCTGGTACAGTAGCATTACAGTAGCAGAGAGACGCTAGTGTAGGGTCGTAGAGACGCTGGCACAGTAGCACTGCTGCAGCAGAGAGACGCTAGTGTAGGGTAGTAGAGACGCTGGCATAGTAGCACTACTGCAGCAGACACATGCTAGTGTAGAGTAGTAGAGACGCTGGCACAGTAGCACTACTGTAGCAGAGACACGCTAGTGTAGGGTAGTAGAGACGCTGGCACAGTAGCACTACTGCAGCAGAGACACGCTAGTGTAGGGTAGTAGAGGCGTTGGCACAGTAGCACTACTGCAGCAGAGACACGCTAGTGTAGGGTAGTAGAGACGTTGGCACAGTAGCACTACTGCAGCAGAGACACGCTAGTGTAGGGTAGTAGAGACGTTGGCACAGTAGCACTGCTGCAGCAGACACATGCTAGTGTAGGTTAGTAGAGGCGTTGGCACAGTAGCACTACTGCAGCAGAGACACGCTAGTGTAGGGTAGTAGAGGCGCTGGCACAGTAGCACTACTGCAGCAGAGACACGCTAGTGTAGGGTAGTAGAGGCGTTGGCACAGTAGCACTACTGCAGCAGAGACACGCTAGTGTAGGGTAGTAGAGACGTTGGCACAGTAGCACTGCTGCAGCAGACACATGCTAGTGTAGGTTAGTAGAGGCGTTGGCACAGTAGCACTACTGCAGCAGAGACACGCTAGTGTAGGGTAGTAGAGGCGCTGGCACAGTAGCACTACTGCAGCAGAGACACGCTAGTGTAGGGTAGTAGAGGCGTTGGCACAGTAGCACTACTGCAGCAGAGACACGCTAGTGTAGGGTAATAGAGGCGTTGGCACAGTAGCACTGCTGCAGCAGACACACGCTAGTGTAGGGTAGTAGAGACGTTGGCACAGTAGCACTACTGCAGCAGAGAGACGCTAGTGTAGGGTAGTAGAGACGTTGGCACAGTAGCACTACTGCAGCAGAGAGACGCTAGTGTAGGGTAGTAGAGACGTTGGCACAGTAGCACTGCTGCAGCAGAGAGACGCTAGTGTAGGGTAGTAGAGTCGTTGGCACAGTAGCACTGCTGCAGCAGAGACACGCTGGTGTAGGGAAGAAAACACTGTGCAAAGATGAAGGTTTGGGATCAAGGTATATTTTGCAGAAAACACTTTGTTTAGATAAACGCAGTTTTAGAGAGATTAAAGCTCTCTCTCTCTCTCTCTCTCTCTCTCTCTCTCTCTCTCTCTCTCTCTCTCTCTGTGGCTCGGGGAAACGTAATCCAATTTGGAAAATTCCTGGTAAGATTTGCCCGACATTATTGCATTTCCTTAACTCTGAGGAGAGATGTTTGCGAGTGTATATTTAGTTAGTAAATGTGAACTCTGAACACCCTGCTTATTGGACACCAAATGTCTCCTGACTCTAGGTTAAGAGCCTCGGCTCACATTTCCGCCCTTGGCCTCCTAGACAGTAGAGGCGAATGTTCTTCGTGTCTTGTTCTCCTGCCATTGGGTCGCCAACTATGTATGTTTTCACCTGATATAAAGATGCTCGGTAATTGTGACCTACTGACAAAAGCTCAGGCAATAAAATCTCAGGTGGGTGGGTGGTTGGGTGTGTGTGTGTGTGTGTGTGTGTGTGTGTGTGTGTGTGTGTGTGTGTGTGTGTGTATGTGTGTGTATGTGTGTGTTTGTGTGTGTGTGTGTGTTTGTGAATGTTGTCTTATTTCCTCCTATCTGTGTTTTCTCGTCCTGGTCTCTCCCACACATCCCTCCTTAGTATGGTCTCTCACACGTCCCTCCTCGTTCAGGTTTCTCCCCACACGTCCCTCCTCGTCCTGGTCTCTCCCACACGTCCCTCCTCGTCCTGGTGCTGAATAATATCTCTTCAACTTCCCAATTTCTTCTCTTGTTCTCAAATTGCTAGATAAAGATTGTTAAAATTTTCCTCACTGCTATAGCGCTTCACGTTATATATAAGCTTGGTTGAAGCTTTTCTTCCTTTCTTCAGATTCGTTTTATACTTTGCTGAGTGGGGGTTCCACGCTGGTGCTGCACACTCGATTATTGGCCTTGCATAATGTGCCGAATAGTGCTCTGAAGGATTTTTTTTTTTGGTTCAAATTTCTAAAAGCAAGTTCCTTCGTTTACCAGTGCGGCGTCAGCTCTTCTCGTCTTCGTGAGGCAGCTTTGGTGTTCTCTCTAAAGTCATCTTGTTACGCACGCGCGCACACACACACACACACACACACACACACACACACACACACACACACACACACACACACACACACACACACACACACACACACAGTCTGGAACCCACACCTGGTCAAGCACGTCAAGAAGTTAGAGAAAGTACAAAGGTTTGCAACAAGGCTAGTCCCAGAGCTCAGGGGAATGTCGTACGAGGAAAGGTTAAGGGAAATCGGACTGACGACACTGGAGGACAGAAGGGTCAGGGAAGACATGATAACGACATACAAGATACTGCGGGGAATAGACAAGGTGGACAGAGATAGGATGTTCCAGAGAGGGGACACAGAAACAAGGGGTCACAACTGGAAGCTGAAGACTCAGACGAGTCACAGGGACGTTAGGAAGTATTTCTTCAGTCATAGAGTCGTCAGGAAGTGGAATAGCCTAGCAAGTGAAGTAGTGGAGGCAGGAACCATACATAGTTTTAAGAAGAGGTATGACAAAGCTCAGGAAGCAGAGAGGGAGAGGACCTAGTAGCAATCAATGAAGAGGCGGGGCCAGGAGCTGAGTCTCGACCCCTGCAACCACAATTAGGTGAGTACACACACACACACACACACACACACACACACACACACACACACACACACACATCTGGAATGGCTACATTGCGTGCGTTCTCAGCTCCAATAACAGCGATCTTAACAGTAAACAATCACTGTAAATCGAATGCTGAACGTTCTTACGGGATTGCACAAATGCCGCCCCCGAGTCACCACTGTGACTTAAACCTAACTAAAGAGACAAAGGTAATTTCAAGAGAGAATTGACGACAAACTCGCTGGACAGAGAGATGTGACGAGATTAAATTACAGTCGTGATGAAGGGATGTTATACAAAGATGTCGCTTAAGATAAAACGAGAAAAAGGGGCAGAAAATTACACTTAACGACAGGGGTAACTGAGATGGAAACCAGGAAGACGATGGGGGATCAAAGTGAGACGTAAAAAACAGAGAAGGGATGACATCTTTATGTTTACCAAATTGTCCATAACACCCTAGCTCAGATAATTTACTTTTGTTTTCATCATAAGATGGTTAAGAAAGAGTTACTTCGCTGTAAGTGAGGTGGTGGGACGGGTGAGGTTAGGGGGGAAGTGAAAAGGGGGGAAAGATGATGGGGGAGCCGAAGGTAAGTTGGCAGGGAAAAGGGAGGTTAGCTGGATGGAGAAATGAGTGAGAGGTGACGAGGAAGGGGTTGGAAAAATAAGGGGAAGATGGGTGTGTGAGTGGACAGGGGGAAAAGAAGGGGGGTATAAAAATGAGAGAGCGGTGAAGAGGAAAGAGAAGAAGAAAAAAAAGGAGGGAGGAGGGGAGGTGAGATGGGCAAAGGAGTTTCCTTCTGAAAGTAAACTACATTCTTTTAATTTTTTTAATCCTCTCAGGGTAGCCTCTGGTATAGTCGCTCAGCCGTGCCTCTCTTAATAGCTTCGCTGGGAACAACTCCAGCAGAAAAAGACTCGCAATTTAAGAGGCTGAGCTCCTCTGGATTTTTTACCGTTCGTTTATAAAATAAGAGTAGTGAGGCTTAGCTTGGACCTCTGTGTTTGTCGTGGCAGCTGTGCTGATGACTGCAGACTCGAGAAAACAGAGAGAGAGAGAGAGAGAGAAAGAGAGAGAGAGGAAATAGAAAGGGATGGAGAATTATAAGAGAGGCAGAAGATGGGGAGAAAAGAAGCGAGAGTGGAACATGCTATGAAAGGGATGGAGGAAGATGAGGGAGAGAAAAAATGAAAGAGAAAATAGAAAGCGAAAGAGAAGGTAGTTATGGAAAGGGGTTGAAGATGAGGGAGAGAAGATATGAGAGAGATCGGAGAGAAAAAAGAGAGGAGGAATTTATGTATAGGCATAGAGAGAGTTCAGGGACACTAAGTGACAGAAGAAGAGTGGGGAAAGAATAGAAAATTAGAAAATATAGAATGTGAAGGAGGAAGACGATGGAGATGAGGGACAAGGGAGGACAGAAAAAGAAAGATAGGGGAGACAGGAAAGAAACTTAAAGCCACAGAGGGGAAACGAGGGAAAGAAATGACAACCTCAAGTAAGAACGATGAGAAGACATAAAACGTTAATAACTATAGGAATGAACCGTGAATAACATGAAAGACAAAGTTCAGTATAACAGCTTAATAACGCAGCAAAGAAAACGTCAAACTTGAATTGCGCAAAGGAAAGTTCAACGATATTTTTTCCCCTTCTAAGTAAATTGAAGGAATAAAACTGGGAAAACATGTCGAGGAAAACACTAAAGGTTCTAGGAAATACCTCATGAAAAGGACTAGAACGAGATTAAAGCCAAAAAAATAAATTAATAAAACACACACACACACACACACACACACACACACACACACACACACACACACACACACACACACGCACGAGAGTAAAATCCAAACATCTAAAAAAAATCTATAACCTCTAAAATGTAGAAGTATAATTCATGTTTTTAGTTTTTTTACGCTGATGCCGTTAGTTTATCGTAGAAAGACGAGGCCAAACCAGGAAAATGTAATAGTTGAGCCCTGAGTGAGGCACGACACCCCCCCCCTCAAAACCCAAACGCTACACACAACCTTCTAATGGGCAGCCATTGTCACGGGCCAGACACCGGGTAAACAAACAAGGTTCTGTAGGCTGGTTCTCCTTCCCAAAACACTGCACACAACACACACACACACACACACACACACACACACACACACACACACACACACACACACACACACACAAATATATATGTATATATATATATATATATATATATATATATATATATATAAATATATATAAATATATATATGTATATATAAATATATAAATATATATAAACATATATATATATATATATAATGTAATACACAGTGTATTATAGAAAATATGTATAAAAACGTGTAACATTATGTATATTTAAAGGATAGGACGACAGTACTAAACTATAATTTTCAATAATATTCAGATAAATCTATGATTTCTCTCTATTTTTTATGAGTAAGAAGGCAACGATTTAACTTTAATAATTCTTAATCTATCTTCTAAATAAACCTTGCTGATTTAAAGAAACATATATCATATTAAACAAACCATTAGGTTTGCAGAATTGTTTTATTGTTGACAAATTGTCAAATATATAAGGAAAATTGTTTTATTATTAGTTTGATGAAACACTAGACCGTAAAGGGTATGTAGCGCCTGGGCAATGAGAGGTAATGATGTTTGATGTGAGGATAATGAGGGGTAGATTCTATCGCTTGTTATCACTAGCATCAAGACGACCATCTGGAAGGAACTAGACCAGTTCATTAGCTATCAACAAAATCAAAATCAACAACCGCTTCACTTATCAAATTATTCTGTATCGCTGATGTGTTGTCAGTGCGATGACAAAAACACTTGGAACAGCTTTATCAAGATTGATAAAGCTGTTCCAAGCGGAATATCGTTGTTTTCATCCCTGGCTTGTTGACTTCTAATGCTGCATGAGAGTACGAGTTTGTGATACATGAATCATATCATGTTAGTGCAATTCTTTTCTAGCTGGAGTTAATGTAATCATGTGGAGGTGAACTAGAGATGAAATCATCTCGTCATTATACTCCTCATCTATAATTTTCCTTATTTTCCTTCCCTTTTCATAGTCCTTTCCTCTTCATGAGTCTCCTTTATTTTGCTTTCTCTTAGGCCTTCGTCGCTAACTGTTTTTTTTTCCTACTTCTAATCCTTTTTTTTTTTCTCTTGTCGTTCTTCCTATTCTTTTTCATCTGCTTTCCTCTCTTCTCGCAGTTTATCACTACCATTTTTTCTTTCTGTATTAATTCTGCCTTTTTTCGATTTGCTTTTCTGTTGTGAATGTATTTCTGAAATGGTTTTCAACATTACTTATATTTTGTTTCCCTAAGCCTGGATCACCTTACCTTTTCTTTCTCTTCCCTTATTATTTTTTTTCTTCCTTTATGAATTTTCTTCCTCTTCCTTTACAAATTTTCCACTTTCTTCTCATCTTTCTCCTCCTCCTCCTCCTTCTCCTCCTCCTAAATCTCTACCTCCTCCTGCAGTAACACCCAGCACGTCTCTCCTATAGCTTGCACTACTGCCACCTCCTCCAGGTGGTTGGTTATTTTTCTGGGCTTCGTGTGTCTTCTCTTGTTCCATTATGTCACATCAAATCTTCTTCCCAATGAGCCCTCGTCTCCTCTTCCTCATCGTCTTCGAAAGTTCTTCTCTTCTTCTTCACCCATTCTCCTCCTCCTCCTCTTTTTTCTCCCCCACCCTTTTTTTTTTTTACCTCTTCTCCTTCGTCTTCTCCCACCCCCCGATCTCCCTCCACCGCCTTCCCCGACTCTGCCTCCTTCGTTTCAGACCATTTAGCGGAGTGTACCAGGGCCATTTCTTTATACCATTCGTTAAGGTTTATTGCTCCTCCTTCCTTCCCTTTCGCTCCCGTGTAAGCGACTCTAAATTAACCCAAAATGAGAATTTCCATACTTCATGCTTGCTGCTTCAGAACGTTTGGCGAGGTCCGAACAGCCTTCCTGTCAGTTCGAAGAGTCAGTTTGTGTTTTTTCTCTTTTAACGTATAGACGATTTGCAGTTTCAACAGTCGCTCTGGCGCTCTGAGCACTCAGCCAGTCTGGAAACTTAGCGGTGTGTGAGCAGCTGCTGAGTCTGACCAGGTAGTGAGATTAAGTAATCAGTTGGGGGATTGGGCAGTTAGTGGCACTGAGAGTTGCTCAGTCTATCTGGAAGGTGTATGAGTTTGAGCTGCTAGTGGACTACGAGGAGCATTTGTGTTTTATATTTGTGTTTACAGCAGTTCTTGGGATTTAGATTATTTCTTAGGATTTATAACAGTTCTTTGGATTGAGAACAGTTCTTAGGATTTGAACAGTTCTTGAGTTTTAGATTATTTCTTGGATTTTAGAGTAGTTCTTAGGATTTAGAACATTTTAATTGAAAAGTTCTTAAGATTTAGAATAGTTCTTGGACTTTAGAATAGTTCTCGGGATTTAGAATAGTTCTCGGGATTTAGAATAGTTCTTGGGTTTTAGAACAGCACTTTCTTAGATTTTATAACAGTTCTTTGGATTTACAACAGTTCTTTGGATTTACAACAGTTCTTTGGATTTACAACAGTTCTTTGGATTTACAACAGTTCTTTGGATTTACAACAGTTCTTTGGATTTACAACAGTTCTTTGGATTTACAACAGTTCTTTGGATTTACAACAGTTCTTTGGATTTACAACAGTTCTTTGGATTTACAACAGTTCTTTGGATTTACAACAGTTCTTTGGATTTACAACAGTTCTTTGGATTTACAACAGTTCTTTGGATTTACAACAGTTCTTTGGATTTACAACAGTTCTTTGGA
>NC_091327.1:17133338-17176340 GCF_038502225.1 Cherax quadricarinatus
ATCAAATGTGAAGACAACGCAGTGTGAGGTATAATAACATAACGACCACCACCAACACCAAACACCACCACCAAACACCACCACCACCACCACCAATACTATTACTATTATTACTAGTACTATTATTATTTCTACTACTATTACTACTACTACTACTATTACTATTACTACTACTATTACTACTACTATTACTACTACTATTACTACTATTACTACTATTACTACTACTACTATTACTACTACTACTATTACTACTATTACTACTACTATTACTACTGCTACTATTACTATTATTACTACTGCTACTATTACTATTATTACTACTGCTACTATTACTACTATTATTACTACTACTACTGTTACTACTACTGTTACTACTATTACTAATACTATTACCACTACTGTTACTATTACTACTAATACTACTACTACTACTACTACTACTATACTACTACTACTACTATTACTATGCTGCTTCTGCTACTATTACTACTACTGTTTCTGCTACTCTTACTACTACTACTATTGCTACTATTACTGCTACTGTTATTGCTACTATTACTGCTACTACTATTACTACTACTACTGCTGCTGCTACTACTACTAATACTACTGCTATAATGCAATTTACAACCAATCGCTCGCAGACTTTATGGAGCACATAGTAAATGGGATGGGCATAATTTCTCTCCAGCCATGAAGATAATCCCTGCAGCTTTAGAAGGCTACTACTGATAGACGATTATTGTGCCTTCAGTGCCCATGCAACTGTTCCCCAATATGCTGAACAAGCCTCTGTTGGAACAACGTATAGCTTAGGGTAGAGCCGAGTCAAGTATTGACTTGATAAAGTTGTCCCCTGAACGAAACATTGTCCCAACAAAAGCTTCCTAATAGTGTGCCTTTAAACCCTTGGCTGGTCAGCATTACGAATGTTCACTGTGTGTTTTAGTTGGTTCAGTTGACGCTCCTTCATGGTGTTCCTTCTCCTGGCATCCTTTTTTTTCCCACTTCATTTCAAACAGTTAAACCTTAATGTTCCAATGACTTTTCTTGCATTATTTTTTTTTTTGCCAACTTCCCTCTTCTTTTTCTGTCGCTATTTGTTCTTTTCTCATCTGTTCACTCCTAGTTTTTTTCTTCTTTCATTAACTCTTCCTGGAATCTTTTCCTTTCCCCATACACCCTCCAAGAACACTTCTTAGTCCCTTACACTGTCTCTTTTTCCCTCTATCCTATTCACTATCTCTTGCTTCTTTCTCCACTCTCATTTACTCCTCTTGGGTTCTTTTAATTCCATTCATTATCTCGGGGTTCTTTTTCGGCTACCATTCACTCTCTCTGGGTTCTTCTTTCACATTCACTTTTCCCATATTCTCTCTCCCTAACCTTCTCATGATTCCTCCCCTCATACTTGAAACTTTTCTTCTCCTTCCCTCTTCATTCCCCGTCTTGCTGTCTTCAGCAAATGAAATTTTTATTCTTCTCTCCCCTTATGTCCTTTATCTTTAACTTCCTTTACCAAATTCCTTTACTTATCTCCCTCGTTCTAAGATTATTCTTAGCTTCCTTCCTTCCTTCCCTTTTTCGCTTATTATCTGCCTCTTCTTCCTCCTCTTTCTCGATATCTTTACATATATTAAGGTGAATTATATATAAGCCGGACTCTAGCAAGGTAATTGTTTTTATGTCGTTAGGGTAAGATAGGTTAACTAGGGTAGGTTACATTAGAGTTTATATTACGTTAAATTAGATGAGGCTAGGTTATATTAGAATAGGTTAACTTAGATTAATTTAAACGACTATAGTGGAGGTAGACCAGGTCAGATTATGTTAAATAAGGACAAAACAGCTTAGCATTATTGCGGAGATGTTAAATTGGAAGTAATCAAATAAGAATTGATTAAATCAACTATTAGCATAGATCAGGTTGCGTTTTAGCTAGGATAGATCAGGTTATCTTTCGTTAGGATTAGTCAAGCTATGTTTAATTGGGGGAGGTCAGGCAAGGATAAGATGATAGTGAAACCACAATGGAAACATGTGCAATGGATCTTTTCCTTGTCCATGATTTCGCTCTTGCGCAAGAGGAAAACACAACGTGGATTCAAGGGCATGCTGTCGACAGGAACGAGAGTCATGTACCAGAAAAAGGTGTTTTCCATAAAGCGAAACGTTGGCCCAATAATTGCTTGTTCTGTTACATAGGGAGGGAGAAATGTAGCTAATTCCTAGGGCGGTGTCATCCTCCTACCATCTCCCTTAAAAAAAAAAAAGATATTAAAAAGGGTGTCTGTACTGAGGAAAGATTTACACTGTTCGGCATAGCCAACGACGGTTTTCTCCTGAGAAAGAAATATGCAGATGATCCCGTAGTGCTAGTTTAGCCCAGGTTGAGGAAATTAATGACTTTAATCTTCAGGTGGCTGTGCGAGAGGACAGATTTATCTTATTTCCGAGTCATTCACTAATTCAGCTTTCATGGCGAGGATAAAATACAGGGAAAAAACAGTGGCAATACCTAAAGAAAATGATGCGAAGAGGAGGAGGAGGAGGAGGAGGAGGAGGAGAGGAAGGTGAAGAAGAAAATATGGAGAGCGAGGTGGAGGTCAGTGGCCACCTACTCCCCAACACCAGCTCCTGGGAGCTGGAGGTTCGACCTTCGATATCCCATTTTCTTCGATCAGAATCCAGTTTAGGTTCATTATAGTCATCCGTCAATATAACATCTCATTTTCATCCATAAAACAAACTCCACCCCCGGGCACGCCCCACCACTCCTGTCTCTACCCACTAGCTTTTGTCTGGTTCCTCGAGCACTTGGTCCTCTCTATCTCTCTCTCTCTCTCTCTCTCTCTCTCTCTCTCTCTCTCTCTCTCTCTCTCTCTCTCGTTCTCTCCAGCCTTTCTCTTGCATCCTAGTCATGCATTCGGTTCCTTGTGTCTACCAACACCCATCATTGACACTGAAGCAGAATTATATCACATATGATTCTATGCAATTGTGCGATCATCTTTGGCAATTACCCGGCCAGCGGTGGGCATATGACCTCAGGATAATCACCAGTTGGGCAGAGAGAGAGAGAGATAGATGCTAGCTAGCTAGCTAGCCTAGTCAGATGCAAAAAAACGGGCAGACAAGCAAGCGAAGACGGCCAAACATTGCAACTTGTCCAAATATAATGGAGCAGCACTGATCGATAAACGCATGGCAGTCTCCCAAAAAGTCTGGCCGCCTCTCTTACCTGGAGAGGAAAAAAATATCGTCGGACACACCTTGAGGGGCACTAAGCAAGCAGAACAACATTTAACAGTTTTTTTTAGGAAGGGGGTGGTCGGGTAGTGATGCAAGATGATTGTTTCGAGGGGTTAGTATAGTTTTACAATGAGTGTGATGAGGAACTAGCGAGATGGTGAGTCTTATGAGAGTTGCGGGATCCTAGAGGGAACCTCGAGCTATAGATCAAGATCTTTGCCCTAGGCCTAGAGTTTATTATTCAGCAAAATTGGATGCATCAGTAGTGTGCTGACTCACACTTCTTTAAGACTGTTACACATTGGTACCAAAAGGCTAACTGTCTTTCACTGCCACATTATCTCAAGCAGGATGGGACTCATACAGGGAGACTTCAGTACAGCAAGCAATCAGGATATCAAATATTACATCCCTGATGGGGAGGGAGGCTTTGGGTACAACGTCTATGGTTGAAAAGTCTTCAACCTATTCCTCACTAGTCAACATCCATTATTTATATATATATATATATATATATATATATATATATATATATATATATATATATATATATATATATATATATATGCATATTACCATGTAGATACGGTATTCTCCATCGGCTATACATGGTATGGTATACATGCTAATTCTTCCAGGATTCCAGCTATTATCAAGACGCTGCAAGTGCATTGTGCCGGCGAGAATTGCTTTCAGGAACATACCCTGAATTCTAAGTTCTTATAATTGTATTTTTTTTTGGGGGGGGGGAGGGCGAGGAAACAGCTGAAAATATTTTTTTCATCGTATGCTCAGTATGCTGCCTATACCTTGAGAAACATTATACCAGTAAAGGTTATTTTGTGCAGTATACTACCTGAAATCCACCCCAACGCTTTTATTTTGTGTTTTATTTAAAATTTTATATAAAAAAATATATATTCACATAGGGTATACTTCGTATGTTTTTCACTATCATGATTTCGCCAAAAGCGTCTTATGTTACAAGTTACATTCAAAAATACGTTTTGAGAGTTACGCCATTACAGGGGAGATCCGCTCCCCAACGATGTGCTATATTCCCAAACCAGACAGTCAGTGTAATATATCCGACCAAGTATGCATGAATATCTAGGAAGAAAGGCATATTATATATATATATATATATATATATATATATATATATATATATATATATATATATATATATATATATATATATATATATTTATATATATATATATATATATATATATATATATATATATATATATATATACACACACACACACACACTGACTATTCCATGTATGTGCTACGCACCCAGCTATGGCCACCCTCATCCTTTTCTAGACCAGGATTTGGAGGGTGTCAATAATGGCTATTTTCTCGCCCAATTGGCTATATCCAGGTCACGTTTGGCGGCGAGTGTTTGGAAAATCGCTGTATTATTCTTGCCCAATTTGGCTAGTTTTGGCGCTCTTGTGCCGGGTGTATTTTTATAACCTCTTGCACTTCTCTTTGGGCTGTTTCTTACGTTCGGAAAATGTCGTCACGGATACATTTGTTGGAGCGTAATATGGTGCCAGTGCTGGTAGTGCGAAATAATTTGGGATCCCATGTACAGACGCTGTTTTTATTTTAGCGAAAGAAAACGGTTCATGGAAGCTTGCCTCGCGGTAATGGTCATGATGTCTTTATGCTTGATTTATATTGTGCTTATATATATATATATATATATATATATATATATATATATATATATATATATATATATATATATATATATATATATATATATATATATATATAGTAGAGCAGAGCCCAATATTCTTAAAAAACGACTATTTTTCATGTATTAATAAATATATTTACGAAAATTGGAACAAAGCTAGATTAGCAACCTAACTTATTTCAACTAGATTTTCTTTCATGTAATGCAATATAATCCTATCTAGTCTAAGGTTAGCCTAACTTTTTTCTCTTCTCGACGCTTAGTAGTGACAGTAGTAGTAGTAGTAGTAGTAGTAATAATAATAATAATAATAATAATGATAGAAAAAACTCTTCACACTTTCTTTCTCCCCTAAGTCCAAAAAATTCCTCCCTGACCACCAATAATATCTTCCTGTCAGGGATTATTTTTCTCCCTCTTTCCCCACTGATCAATAGTTTTTTCTTCTTTCCAAATGTCTCCTTGGTCAGTATTTGTTTCCTTTTCGTCTGTCTGTTTTGATAGTTACTGCAAATCGCTTAGTTTTCTATTTTGTTATTCAGTACAGTCTATAACAAACTAAGATTTTTTTCCGTTATTTTGGTTACAAATGTCTTTCACAGAGACGCGTTTTTTTTTTCTAATCCATTTCAACACGGCCTGAGGCAAGTCTTCCTTGTTGATTGCCTAGTCAACTAGAGTGTCCTTGCCATCAACTTGCAAGCCGATAACAGGTTTATCACCGACAGGCATTTACTTCAGGCAGAGCTTTATTTCCCGATTGAAAACTCTACGCTTGTTTGGAAAATATTTGAGATATCTGTTGTTAGTAGAAGACTGAGCAATCATTGACCACAGATGTTGATACAGTGCTCTCTAGTGTTGCCTGTGGTGCCGCTGCTTCTCACTGAGTATATTCTACATTTACTCTCATTCCTCAATACAGTAGTTATATTAGTGTTCACATCGTGAACATAATTTCGTAATGGGGCCATTTCGAGTTTGAAAACATGTTCACACACACACACACACACACACACACACACACTGGAGGCCAGGAGGGTCAGGGGAGACATGATAACGACATATAAAATACTGCGCGGAATAGACGAGGTGGACAAAGACGGGATATTCCAGAGATGGGACACAGACACAAGAGGTCACAATTGAAAGTTGAAGACTCAGATGAATCAAAGGGATGTTAGGAAGTATTTCTTCAGTCAGAGAGTAGTCAGGCCATGGAATAGCCTAGAAAGTGATGTGGTGGAGGCAGGAACCATACATAGTTTTAAGGCGAGGTATGATAGAGCTCATGGGGCAGGGAGAGAGAGGACCTAGTAGCAATCAGCGAAGAGGCGGGGCCAGGAGCTGTGACTCGACCCCTGCAACCACAAATAGGTGAGTACAAATAGGTGAGTACACACATTCAGGACCCTGTACACCGTGTACGTTAGGCCCATATTGGAGTATGCGGCACCAGTTTGGAACCCACACCTAGCCAAGCACGTAAAGAAACTAGAGAAAGTGCAAAGGTTTGCAACAAGACTAGTCCCAGAGCTAAGAGGTATGTCCTACGAGGAGAGGTTAAGGGAAATCAACCTGACGACACTGGAGGACAGGAGAGATAAGGGGGACATGATAACGACATACAAAATACTGAGAGGAATTGACAAGGTGGACAAAGACAGGATGTTCCAGAGATTGGACACAGTAACAAGGGGACACAGTTGGAAGCTGAAGACACAGATGAATCACAGGGATGTTAGGAAGTATTTCTTCAGCCACAGAGTAGTCAGTAAGTGGAATAGTTTGGGAAGCGATGTAGTGGAGGCAGGATCCATACATAGCTTTAAGCAGAGGTATGATAAAGCTCACGGCTCAGGGAGAGTGACCTAGTAGCGATCAGTGAAGAGGCGGGGCCAGGAGCTCGGACTCGACCCCCGCAACCTCAACTAGGTAAGTACAACTAGGTGAGTACATACACACACACACACACACACACACACACACACACACGATAAAGCTCATGGAGCAGAGATCAGCGAAGAGGGCGGAGCCAGGAGCTGTGACTTGACCCCTGCAACCACAAATAGGTGAGCGCGCGCACACTGTGACAATTCCATATATACGTTTAACATCCTAGCAGGGCAAAAGAAAGAGAAAAATGCGGAGAGAAAGGCATCAGCATACGGAAGAGGTGATTACGAAGACAAAAATAAGTTGCTACATAGATTTGATGTTAATGTGCAGCAGTATTCCAGCCTAGAGAGAACAAGTGATTTGAAAAGGATAATATTACCACAACACCAGTGACAATACTACCACAACACCAGTGGTAATACTACCACAACACCAGTGGTAATGCTACCACAACACCAGTGGTAATGCTACCACAACACCAGTGGTAATACTACCACAACACCAGTGGTAATACTACCACAACACCAGTGGCAATACTACCACAACAGTGGCAATACTACCACAACACCAGTGGCAATACTACCACAACACCAGTGGCAATACTACCACAACACCAGTGGCAATACTACCACAACACCAGTGGCAATACTACCACAACACCAGTGGCAATACTACCACAACACCAGTGGCAATACTACCACAACACCACCAATGGCAATACTGCCACAACACCAGTGGCAATACTGCCACAACACCAGTGGCAATACTGCCACAACACCAGTGGCAATACTGCCACAACACCAGTGGCAATACTACCACAACACCAGTGGCAATACTACCACAACACCAGTGGCAATACTACCACAACACCAGTGGCAATACTACCACAACACCAGTGGCAATACTACCACAACACCAGTGGCAATACTACCACAACACCACCAATGGCAATACTGCCACACCACCAATGGCAATACTGCCACAACACCAGTGGCAATACTGCCACAACACCAGTGGCAATACTGCCACAACACCAGTGGCAATACTGCCACAACACCAGTGACAATACTACCACAACATCAGTGGCAATACTACCACAACACCAGTGGCAATACTACCACAACACCAGTGGCAATACTACCACAACACCAGTGGCAATACTACCACAACACCAGTGGCAATACTACCACAACACCAGTGGCAATACTACCACAACACCAGTGGCAATACTACCACAACACCAGTGGCAATACTACCACAACACCAGTGGTACTACTACCACAACACCAGTGGTACTACTACCACAACACCAGTGGCAATACTACCACAACACCAGTGGCAATACTACCACAATACCATTGGCAATACTACCACAACACCAGTGGCAATACTACCACAACACCAGTGGCAATACTACCACAATACCAGTGGCAATACTACCACAACACCAGTGGCAATACTACCACAACACCAGTGGCAATACTACCACAACACCAGTGGCAATACTACCACAACACCAGTGGCAATACTACCACAATACCAGTGGCAATACTACCACAATACCAGTGGCAATACTACCACAACACCAGTGGCAATACTACCACAATACCAGTGGCAATACTACCACAATACCAGTGGCAATACTACCACAATACCAGTGGAAATATTACCACAACACCAGTGGCAATACTACCACAACACCAGTGGCTATATTAAGTGATGAACATCATCACCCCGAGGTCCTGACAAGTGGCAGTAATATCCATCACTGTGCGAGGGAGGGGAAAAAAACCCGAAGCAAGACACCACCAACCTGACCAGTAGTTCATCAGTGTGTTTACAAGGTGCGTGCCTAGATGTCGGTAAGGGGCTATTGATTCAAGGAATTAGAGGTATCCCCCTTCTCTCTCTCTCTGAGACTAATACTATATTGCTGACAACAAAGACTAAGATGCTGCGAACAATCTTTCAATGGGAAAAACGCTTCGCTCTGTGTAGAGCTTTATTCAGTCGTGAGTTTAAGTTTATTACGTTTATTACCGACAATGTTAGGTAAAAGGACACGCTTAAATGTGGCAACGTTTCGCTCTCCAGGAGCTTTGACAATCAGTAAAAAGCCGTATTAAACGTATCTAAAATATATTTAGTTATATTAGACTAAATTAAGTTGTGCTTGTTATAATAAGGTTAGGTAAGTTTTCTAAGGTTCTTTTGGTACAAAATTATTAAATTTTATATTAACATAAATGAAAAAAAAATATATCTTTAAAAGTATAAGAGATAATTTTAGAAAACGCTTAATTTTAAATAAGTTCTTGCTAATTGACCAGTTTTACGTATTCGGCACGATATATATATATATATATATATATATATATATATATATATACATATATACATATATTTATACATATATACATATATATATGTATACATATATATATACATATATACATATATATATGTATACATATATATATACATATATATATATATATATATATATATATATATATATATATATATATGTCGTGCCGAATAGGCAGAATTTGCGATCTTGGCTTAAATAGCACCGCTCATCTTGCCATATAGGACAAGTGAAAATTTGTGTATGCAATAATTTCGCCAAAATCATTCTGAACCTAACGAAAAAAATATATTTCACTGTGTTTGTTTAGTATTAAATTATTGTAAACAAATCTAAAATATATTTAGTTGGGTTAGGCTAAAATAAATTGTTCTTGTTATAATAAGGTTAGGTAAGTTTTCTAAGATTCTTTTAGAGCAAAATTAAAATTTTTTACATTAACATTAATGAAAAAATAAATCTTTAAACGTATAAGAGAATTTTTTAGAAGGGACTTAATTTTAAATGAGTTCTTGCTAATTGACCAGTTTTACATATTCGGCACGACATATATATATATATATATATATATATATATATATATATATATATATATATATATATATATATATATATATATATATATATATATATTATGAGATTTCCTGTTAGCTGTTCCCAATTCCTCCCTGGGCACCCGTCTCGACCCACATGCCATTCGGATTGGTGTTGCTCTTCGCCTAGCCGCCCCCATCCTCAACGAACATAGGTGTATTTGCGGCAGGGCGACAGCTGATCAATTCGGACTTCATGGACTCGTGTGTCACACAGCAGAAGGGAAGTATGCCAGACATGAAGAGGTCAATGACATCATAAAGAGAAGCCTCGTCACAGCCCGTTGCCCAGCTCAACGGGAACCCCAAGTACAGTGGTCTGATGGAAGTCAAAAGCGTCCTGATGGAGCCACTATGCTACCCTGGAAGGATGGAAAGCAGATTGCCTGGGACTACACCTGTGCCGCCACATTGGCAGACACCTACTTGCCATACTCCGTAGTGGAAGGGGGTGGAGCTGCCAGCCACAGGGAGACCCAGAAGATCCGAAAATATGAAGACCTACCCCCCTTGCTATAATTTCATTCCAATAGGGTCGGAGACCCTTGGAGCATGGGGCAAGCGTGCTCTAAAGTTCCTCAAAGAGCTGGGTGAAAAGCTCATCATAGAAACCAAGGACCACAGGGTGACCAGCTTCCTCTTTCAGAGACTCAGTGTTGCGATCCAGAGAGGAAATGCCTGCAGCATTCTGGGCACACGGCCCACCGCCGGGGAGCTGGATGAAGTATTCGAGATGTAGCTCTGAGTTACCTATGTTGTTTTACTTTCTATTGTATTTTTGTGAATGTCTGGCCAATGCATTTTGTCTTTAAATAAAACATACTTGATATATAGGAGGTGATAGGAGAAAATTCTCAAACAGCTTCAGGGAGAACCTTGATTTTTCCCTGAAGCAAGTTTATTCTTTTCTCTGAGGATGAGGGTCCCTAGGACAGTTCTAGAGGTGGTACCTCCCTATATTTTATATATATATATATATATATATATATATATATATATATATATATATATATATATATATATATATATATATATATATATATATATATCCATGGGAAAGTGGAACAGAATTCTTCCTCCGTAAGCCATGCGTGTTGTAAGAGGCGACTAAAATGCCGGGAGCAAGGGGCTAGTAACCTCTTCTCCTGTATATATTACTAAATGTAAAAGGAGAAACTTTTGTTTTTCCTTTAGGGCCACCCCGCCTCGGTGGGATATGGCCGGTTTGTTGAAAGAAAAGATATATATATATATATATATATATATATATATATATATATATATATATATATATATATATATATATATATATATATATTAATTTTGTACCAAAAGAACCTTAGAAAACTTACCTAACCTTATTATAACAAGCACAATTCAATTTAGTCTAATGCAACTAAATATATTTCATAATAAGATGCGTGCGTGTCTTGTTACCGGTAAAGGGCTCGTGAACCAAGGAACTTAACTCTCCATTTCCGTAAAGAGAAGTAGATTGCCTCTGTCCCGTTAGGAGATGCATGATCCCTTGCGGTTTGAGCGCTTACTCTATGAATATAATTGTCTTAACAGGATGGGGCAGCATCTCTTGCATTTAACATTCATACCTCATACTCCCAAGCATACCTCATACTCTCAAGTACGTCATACATACTGATACGCAGCATACGTCCGACAATAATAAAGGCATACACTGCAGACTCAGCATTTATCGATAAAGCATATAGCTTTATCGATAAATGTCGTCCCAGTAGAAGCTTGGTCTGCAAGACGTGTCTCTTTCCTCAATACTCGCACATCCTGCCATGTTTTCATCGCCGGGAGCAAGACGTTCCCACATTATCAACCTTCATAATTTTGTCGAATCAGCGTAATGCATGTCGTGTATTTACACTTACTTTCTCCCGCAATTTCGCAATTTACACGTTATAATAATTTTTTACTTTTTTTTTTTTTTTTTTTTCTTGTAATTATCACAACAGGAGGGGAGGGGTATAAACTAGGGGGAGAGGGAGGGGGAAGATGGTGGGGGGTTAGTTAAGGATTGGGGATGGGAAGGGAAGGATCATTACGACATTCAAGAAGCCTTGAAAATCGTGCACAGTAGTATCTTAATATGTATCGAGCGGTCGTTAGGTAAGCGAGGGTGAAGGGTGAGGTCCAGTCTAATTAGGGAGAGAATTAGGATGATTTGTGGGTGGTACCCTGTCACAAGACAGTGGTACCTGCAGAGTGGAGGGAGATAGGTGAACAGGAAGAGGGAGAGAAAAGGGGGGCTAAACGAAAGGCAGAAGATTAAGGAAAGGTGAATATTGGGATATTCCTGAGTTTAACTGAGGGTTGGTCAAGTAAAAGGGAAAGGGGATGGTGTGTGAAGGAAGGGGAAAGAGATGTACAGAGTAAGAATAATGTTAACGATGTCCCTGATCTGTGCTTTTTGTAATTGTCTCTGTCGTTGTTAGCGTGCAAAGACGCTATTTTTTCCTTGCTATTTATTTCCAGTTGTAATCGTTCCACTGGGTCATGCGAGTCTGGGATGATTATTTCCGTCCCTCTGTCTATTTCCATCACGGTTTTTTGACACAGTTTTTCTAACTGGAAAATGTTGGTTGTGATATCAATGTTTGGTGGGAAGATACAGAATTTTTAATGTACTTCTTTATACACAATCACTTCATTTCAGATGTATGCGACAAAAATTTAACGCCACTGGAGGGGTGGTGGTAGTGTCTTGATAAAAAACAAGACACAGTGTCGCCTAGGACAGGTGTTAGAGATGATGACTCGTAAAGCTGTTAAACATCTGCTGACCTACCCCACCAAGGTTTCCATACCATAAAAAAGGGATCACTACACACTACATTCCTAAGATGGCTGCAGGTGTTGATTATCATGAAGTTCCTTCTTCACATGGCGTCTTGCGGAAGATCAAGGGTCTTTCTCTGCATTATGCTCACTGAAATTACCAGCAGACTGAAAAGCAAAAATTATAATCCTGGTCTAAGATGACACACTGGGAGATACAGAAGAATCTTTGCTGGTAGATCCCAAATTGCTTGCACAAGGAGCTCAAATTCCGCAAGTATATCATTGAAAATATTTCTCGTTATTAAATATTAGTAAAACTGTTTGAACAATCTTGTATGATTTTTGTTTTCGGTTAGAAACTAATTACATTTATTTAGAATAATTAATTGGGAAATATATTTTAATATTAATTATTGGTAAACCGCTGCTGTGTCTGTAGCTGTTGGCCTATATAAACAAGGACAATAATTTAATAATACCATGGAAATTGGTTTGTTAGGTGAGGGTAGGTAAGATTTGTCAGGAAAGAGGACAAGTGTTTCCTGACGCGGGTCTTAATCATATGACCCGCCGCTGGAGCGTTTGGTCATCTGACCGAAGCCTTCCACTGGCTTACTCCCTCCACCCCCTTTAAAAATTATGGTTATTTTATACCATTTTTGTTTAATTGGGCTTAAAGCCTATATATTACACGAGATCATTGAGGCTGCATATAGCATCTCGGTGTACATATTCTTTAGCCATAACAGAAATGTTTTGTAAATACAAATTCAATTTGATTGTAGAGTTACGCAACACTGTTGTAAAATTATTATTATTATTATTATTATTATTATTATTATTATTATTATTATTATTATTATTATTATTGCTCGCAGGAAAATTAAGAAATAAAGTGAATGAAGTGCCATTTCTGGAGTAGTGTTAGGTGAAATAGTCCCCTAAGCATAATAGCTTTCCAAGGACACTTAGCTGCAATTAAAACGTGACTTTCTTGGTCTTGTCCATAAACCTAACCAAACATCTAATCAGCCTATCAAACGCATTAAACTGGACACGACTGGCAGCTGGTGTTCCATCTACGAGAAACGTTGCTATGTAAAAGTTTCACGGTCAGTCGCAATACTTTAGTTTCAGTTTCCTACTTTAAATTTAGAAGAAGAATAATGTGGTTTAATTTATTCGTCTTAAAAGAGTTTTTACTTTATTCATTTTTATTTTTATCCATTTATATATATATTTTATTCTTAAGCCTTAGAATTCTTTAGTGGTTGAAATATTGCCCTTCACCTTTCCTATTGCCTCCCTGTCTCACCTCTTCCCCTCCCTCTCACCGCTTCACTTCCCATTCTCTCCACCCCTATCCCTCTCACCTCCGCCACTTCCTCTCATGTCTCCTCCCCTCCTCCCGCTGCCTGCATTGTCTCTTTAATATGCACTACCCCGCATCACACACCCTCTGCGTTCACTGAACCCCCCGAGGACGACCCTTCAGTCTTTACTCTCTCGTAATCCTTTCTTCTTCCCACCTCTCCTAAGTTTTCGTATCTCCACCTCCTCTTCCTGCTCTTCCTCGTTTTCGCCTCGTCATTCTTCTCCTCCTCCTCTTCTTTTTATCGTTTATTTCTCTAATGAAAGACAAATCTTCAAGTCGAGAAAATTGTGAGAGTAATCTTCCTGTAATCCCGACTGACGAAATCGTAATAACACGTTTGGAAACAAACCACGGTACGGGTGGGGTTCTAACACCACCCGTACCGTGGTTCAATGTAATCCCTTTTATTTTATGTCTGTCTTTATTGGCCCTATAAAGGGGCATTGTTGGCCCTATGGTGGGAACGCCGTAGCACACAGCAAAACACGTTTCCAGCAGCACACAGCAACACACGTTTCCAGCAGCACACAACAATACACGTTTCCAGCAGCACACAGCTGTGTGTTGCTGGAAAAAAAAAGTCTGGGCGCAATGAGTGTTCAGCTGTTTCGTAGTCTCTGAAGGTGGCAGCAATATTTGGTGTCTTGGTTATTAAATATATCTTTCTGGTGATGTTTTTTATGTTTATCCTTATATCCCTCCTCTTCCAAAGCCATTTCCAGTTCTGTTTTCTTCTCTTAATATTCTAAAGTTATTTTCGCGTTTTTCTCTCGGAGTTTCTAATATTTAATCGTTGATCAGATTCACTAAAACCTGCTTTGGGATTTTTCTCCCCCTCTTCTTACAATTACTTATTATAACACATTTCCCAAGTTCTCTTCCTCATCATCTTTGCCTTGTTTTCCTTCTCACCTTCCTCCTCATCCTGCTTCTTTTCCTCTCAGTCTCTCTCTCTCTCTCTCTCTCTCTCCGCGGCCTTCTCGTTTTCTTCTTGCTGTTACGTATTACACTTGCACTGCTAACGTGTGGCGCTCTTGGGAACTTTGTACACTTTCAAGAGCTTGTACAACGAAACTTATTTTAAACCTTTTCTTTTTCCCACTTTTCCACTTCATCTTTTCTACCTTCAGGCTCTTTGTCCTTCCTCTATCCCTCTCCCTTTCTTTTTTCACCCTCTCCTCCCGTTAGAGGAGGGGCGTATATAGTACTGCCTAAGAAAGCTCGTTTTCTTCTGAATACTAAAAAAAAAAAAAATGTGTAGGATGGGGCTGTATCCTGTCGTATACTAATATTTTATCAGTCATATCTTTCTCTCTTATTAGTGCATCTTATAAAACAGCATCCACAATGTAGCATATATCATCTACTCCTTTTCTATCCTCCTTGACAGAACTTGTTCTAATTATTTATATTATACACACTGGGAAGGCCTAAAACCGTAGGGGGTTATATAATCCCTGGGGGAAAATGGGGAAAAAAAGAGAGTTTTTTCCTAAGGAAAGGTAGAGCATCTCCAAGAATCCCCAAGTGAAAGGATTTTTCAATTATTTTAGGTAAAAGGTCGTTTTAATTTTTGTAAGTGTGTGTCTTTCCTGCGGGAAAAATAACTGACTCTTTCCAAGTGTAATGATCTGGATTATTCCTTTCGCTTACGAGTTTTCGTTGTGTTATATTTTTATTAATTATCCAGAAGTGGAATATCACTTAAAGGTCAGAAAAAAGCTCTGTCGTTGTATCAAGCAAGAGCCGCCCCCTTTTAGTCTAATGGAGGAGCAACGCCTTTTATTTTTCTAAAACGAAAAGCATACCTTTTTAAGAGAAAGAAAATTTTTGATGGAAAGACATAGGTGCAGAGCAAATTGTTATGTAATAACGTTTCGCTCTCTACAGTGTTTTACTAAACTGACTAATAAAGCTCTACATAGAATATAATTTTGTCACAAAACCGTACCTGCGTCGTTTCTTTCATTACAGTCAGCACAACGTTTCTGTATCCAGCATCTCTGTACCTATGAACAGGTAGATTTATGTATCTCTAATAAATGTAGCCTTCATTTTTCCCTTTTTTTTTATCTACGATGGGGGAGCTTTTTTTGTATTCGGAATAGGAGAGAGGGGGCGGCGCTCCCCCAAGATATAATGTTACTCTCCCAGCACGTGTGTAATGGGAATATATGGGTACACCTTCTGGGCCCCTGTATTGCTGCTCGGGACACCCCTGATGGACTGGGAGAGGGGGGCGTCGACCCCTCCGCTACCAATATTCGCGTCACTATTTTTTCCCCGGCGAGTGAACACTAGTGGGGTGAACGTTAGTGAAGAGTAGTGTACGTTAGCAAACAGTAACGTGTTCAGAGAACCCTAGTAGTGTGTACGTTAGTGAACAGTAGTGCACGTTACTGGAAAGGGTTGTGTATGTTAGTGAGAAATAGTGTGCATTAGTAAACTCCTGTGGAGTGTATGTCAGTGAACTGGTGTGTACATTTGTGAACAGCAGTGTGCTAGTGAACAGCAGTTTATGCAAGTGAACACTAAACGTTAGTGAGCAATAATGTACACTGTTGTGAGCAATGATGTCAATCGACACTAATAGTAAGTGGACAGTAGTAAGTGAGCAATAGTTAGTGAACAGTAGTGAGTGAAAAGTAGTGTACGTTAGTAGAGTGCACATAGTAGCGTGTACGTCAACGAACACTAGTTAAGTGTACGTTAATGAACACTGGTAGTGTACAGAAGTGTTTTTGTGTGTTCCATGATCAGTATAGAGTGTTTTCATTTCAGACGTAATGTGTGTCCGAAGCGTCTTATGCTGAAGACCTTTGTTTGAGTCTGACCGAAAGTACATTTACTATCAACGTGGCTGGTCAGAGACCATGCGCTGTTAACAGACGGAGGATCGAGCCTCCACCAGGCCTTGCTCAGAATGAACCACAATGGCGATTCTGTATGTGCGTTTACAGTGTTTCTGGAGACTTCTCATTAATGAGTGTAACAGTGTTGCAGGTGAGAGATTTCTTTTTAATAAGCGATACAGTGTTGCAGGTGAGAGATTTCTCTTTAATGGATACAGTGTTGCAGGTGAGACTTCTCATTAATAGGCGTTAGTGTTACAGGTGAGAGATTTCTCATTAATAAGCGTTGCAATGTTGCAGGTGAGGGAGACTTCTCATTAATAAGAGAAAGTGTTGCAGGTGAGAGATTTCTCTTTAATAAGCGATACATTGTTGCAGGTGAGAGAGACTTCTCACTAACAGTAAGAAGAGTACTGAATGCCAAAATCAATAAGGGAAAAAAAAAAGTCCTATGCCGCATGCGCCCCAACACACCTGGCAGTAGTAGTGTTCACTGGCTGTGAAAACTTGAGACCACGACGACTATACACCTTCACGACGACTATCCACCTTCACCATTTCAGTTATTCCTATCCTACACACTCGACTTATCTAGTAGTATAGTCTAAAGTGATAACACCTCGGCTGGTGGGCTGTTTGCCGGGCTGTTTGCCGGGCTGTTTGCCGGGCTGTTTGCCGGGCTGTTTGCCGGGCTGTTTGCCGGGCTGTTTTCCAGAGCTAAAAGCCTCGTTTGAGAATCCACGGATGTTGTAGTGCAGTAACAGCCCGTTTAAGCGATATACACTGCGGTGGGGCTACAATCCCCATCCCCCTTACACACACATACACATATACACACACATACGCACACATACACATACACTCACACTCCATCGTCGGTTTTAAATTTTGTTGGTGGGTAACTGTGCATTGGATCTCTCTCTCTCTCTCTCTCTCTCTCTCTCTCTCTCTCTCTCTCTCTCTCTCTCTCTCTCTCTCTCTCTCTTTCCCTCTTTCCTCGTTCCTCCTCCCACTGTTCTTCCTTTCTCATTGCTCTTCCCCTTCCTCCATCCACTGATTTTTTTCCATCTCTTTCTCTCTCTCCTTTAATTCTCACTCCTTTCCAGCCCTCTCCCTGTCCTGGTCTCTCCATCCACCCACATATCTCCCTTCTTTCCATTTCCTCCCCTCTCTTCATACATTTATTGCCATTTCCATACACCCAGTTCATTTCCGCTCTCTCTCTCTCTCTCTCTCTCTCTCTCTCTCTCTCTCGCCTGAGATAATTTACACACTAACTACCGCTGGAGATATGTAACGAGCACTACATTTGTTGTGTGATATCAGCATTTCCTATCTTTCTAAGTTTTAACGTTTACGTTAAGCGTTCCGCTCTCTAACGCTCTACATTTAGAGCGTAATTATAAGCACGATAGCGACGCGTTTCGTTGTCCCTTTCGTTAATCCAACCGGCCTTTAATTTGGTCGCTGATGTCGTTGGCAGAGAGGCGATAGGCGCACTACATTTGCTGATTACACAATGAGAATGCCAGCAATTATTTTGCGTCAGTTTCCTAATTTTATTGCAAGCCAAAATAATAATTTGCAACATGCGCGTTAATCCAGCAATGATTTTTAATATCTCATGCTGGCAGGGGTATATATTTTAGGGTGGGGGACGGGGAATGGGGTGGACCTGATGGGGGAGGGGTGGCGGTTTCAATGTTGGGAGGTAGAGGGGTGGTGGTGGTGACTCCTGAGTGATGTTTGGGAGGGGAGGGGTGTAATTCTGGGAATGGGGTGGAGGGTGATTTCGGGGAGGGGGAAATGAAGGGGGTAATGGAGTAGGAGGGGGAGGTGAGGAAGGATGAGTTTTGGGTTTTGGGTCCATGTTTGGGGAAATGGGGATTTCATTTGTAGGGGTATTTTAGGGATTGATTAGTGAGGGACGAAGTAAGAATGGAATAATGGTTAAGCAATGACTTGGAAAGGGATGGATAACCGAGCGAAATGTTAGGAAAAGTGAAGGATGAATTGAGAAGGGATATTAGTGAATGGATTGGTAAAGGGAGGCTGAACGAAGGACTGGAACAAGACGGGAGAGTAAGGGAAGGAGCGTGGAGGATAGAGTGGGGAACAAGGGAGAGGACAGTAAGAGCTAATATGATCGGTAACATGGAGTTTGAAGAGCAACGAAATAATATATAGTTTCTGGATTATTCATTAAGACAAGAGGTCAGTGTGATGGTTATATTATGCACCCCTGATGCACCCATAACTATACACCAGGAAAGGTTAAACCCGAGTTTATATTCTTTTTAGGGATAAACCGGTGGAGAAGGGATGGGACGGGAAGAGGAGGGAAGGGAGATGGGACAGTGAGAGAGACAATCTAAAACTGTATCTACAATAAAAGTTAAGGACGATTTTAAGAAAAAAGATAACCCAACTAAGAAAATATAATCCATATATGATATACAAAACTCAATTTTTATCTGACTTTTTAGAAATCTAACATATTTTAAAGGAGACAAAATTTAGCTGCAATTCTTTATTTTTGTTGAAAATAAATCCTAAAGAATTCTTCGCCTTGTTCATATATATATATATATATATATATATATATATATATATATATATATATATATATATATATATATATATATACATTCATACATTCAAACATATATACATACATCACACACATACATTACATTCATATATACATTACCTTCGTATATACATTAACTTCATATAACATATATACATTACATATATAACATACATATATACATTACATATATAACATACATATATACATTACGTACATATATACATTACATATATAACATATATATATTACGTACATATATACATTACATATATAACATATATACATTACGTACATATATACATTACATATATAACATATATATATTACGTACATATATACATTACATATACATACGGTGCCAACATCAGTCTCCTTATTATCGTCTTTATTTACTCAACAACATAAAATATATTTTTCTCTCGTTCGCTCCAAATTATTCGCTCTTCATTTCATTCTCTTTTTCTTCCATTTTATCTCTTTATCTGTTCTTTTGTATTACACGAAAATTTTTGTCTGATATTTCAGTTATTTAATTTCATTTCATTACTGTTTTGTTAATTTTTACTTTCTAGTTAATATTGTTATTTTAATTTATCGTTCGTTAAGTAAAATAAGGTTTATTCCGAATAACTTTGCCCCTTCACCCTCGCTGCCCCTTCACCCTCGCTGCCCCTTCACCCTCGCTGCCCCTTCATCCTCGCTGCCCCTTCACCCTCGCTGTCCCTTCATCCTCTCTGCCCCTTCACCCTCGCTGCCCCTTCACCCTCGCTGTCCCTTCATCCTCTCTGCCCCTTCACCCTCGCTGCCCCTTCACCCTCGCTGTCCCTTCATTCTCTCTGCCCCTTCACCCTCGCTGCCCCTTCACCCTCGCTGCCCCTTCACCCTCGCTGCCCCTTCATCCTCGCTGTCCCTTCATCCTCGCTGCCCCTTCACCCTCGCTGCCCCTTCATCCTCGCTGCCCCTTCATCCTCGCTGCGCCTTCATCCTCGCTGCGCCTTCACCCTCGCTGTCCCTTCATCCTCGCTGCCCCTTCATCCTCGCTGCCCCTTCATCCTCGCTGTCCCTTCATCCTCGCTGCCCCTTCATCCTCGCTGCCCCTTCATCCTCGCTGCGCCTTCATCCTAGCTGCGCCTTCACCCTCGCTGCCCCTTCATCCTCGCTGCCCCTTCATCCTCGCTGCGCCTTCACCCTCGCTGCACCTTCATCCTCGCTGCCCCTTCATCCTCGCTGCCCTTTCACCCTCGCTGCCCTTTCATCCTCGCTGCCCTTTCACCCTCGCTGCCCTTTCATCCTCGCTGCCCCTTCATCCTCGCTGCCCCTTCATCCTCGCTGCCCCTTCACCCTCGCTGCCCCTTCACCCTCGCTGCCCCTTCATCCTCGCTGCCCCTTCATCCTCGCTGTCCCTTCATCCTCGCTGCCCCTTCATCCTCTCTGCCCCTTCACCCTCGCTGCCCCTTCATCCTCGCTGTCCCTTCATCCTCGCTGTCCCTTCATCCTCTCTGCCCCTTCATCCTCTCTGCCCCTTCATACTCGCTGCCCCTTCAGCTTGTGTTGAAGGCTCTGCTCAAAGCCCAGGTTTATTCAGAAAAATATCGACACTTCATAAGAGAGTCCACGGTCCTCTATCCAGGGGAAACAGACCATCTAAGGAAGTGGTGTATACTCAAGGCCAGAGCATTTTCATGCCTGGTATACAGCTTTGCAGCTACTGGTACCGAGATTGTGATTCGTCCAAGTGATGCAAAAAGTTTGAGTGCGTTCCTCGTAAAACTCAGCGTATATATTTCATAGAGGATGTCACATATCACAAGATATCAGATGTATAGTCGAGTACAAGTCTCATTGGCCATAGATCGGGCCACGGGGGCGCTGATACCAGAAACACTTTCCAGGTATAGTCCAGGTATCTCTTCATTCCCACCCAAGGTTTATTTATTTCTTTCGTGTAGACTAAACATCTTGTGACCCGGAGCTGTAATCTGGTATTCCAATAGGTTTCTCTCTCTCTCTTTCTCTCTCTCTCTCTCTCTCTCTCTCTCTCTCTCTCTCTCTCTCACGTTCAATTTATTTTCTAACCTAGATTATGGTATGCTTTAGTAGTCAACTAAACTCTATCTGTAATCCAGGAGTTTATCAAAGACTTCATCTTAATGATTGTAAAGAATGGAGAAACCTAATTAGAATAACCGGACTGGTGGTAGGAAGGAGGGAGAGGAAGAGATGAGAGATGAGAGGGGGGAAGGGGAGTAACAAGGGATGAAAGGGAATGTGGAAGGGGGGATGAGGAGGAGGAGGAGGGAGGAGAGGGAAAATAAAAAAAAAATCATCATGAAGAGTAGAAAGATAATAGAAGAATAAATGCAGAAATCTGCTGGAGAGGAGAGAGAGGGTGAAGAGGGAGTAAGAGGAGGAGGAGGCTGAGGAGAAGGATGAAAGACAAGAATGGAGAGAGGAAAAATAAAGGAAAAAGAGAGGGAATCAGCTGGAAGGTGGGAGAGTGGTAGATGAGTAAGGGGTTGGGGAGGGAAAGAGGAGTAAGGCAGGTGAGGGGGGGGAGGAGAGAGAGAGGGAGGGAGGAGGCCCTCACACACAGGTAATTGAGGCTCTCATAATCAACAGCTCACCTGAAAATTCACGCCATTATGAATTCATGTGTGTAAACATAGGGCACCCGGGAGGGTGAAGAAGGTAGGTGACCTTTCAGTGGTCGCCACTCTTAACTTCGGGACTTATGCAGACTAAAACACTGGATATTTCACCACCAGGAGCATCAAACATTTGCTTTTAACACTGTGTGTGCGTGTGTGTGTGTGTGTGTGCGTGTGTGTGTGTGCGTGTGTGTGTGTGCGTGTGTGTGTGTGCGTGTGTGTGTGTGCGTGTGTGTGTGTGCGTGTGTGTGTGCGTGTGTGTGTGTGTGTGTGTGTGTGTGTGTGTGTGTGTGTGTGTGTGTGTGTTCTCGCCTAATTGTATTCACTTAACTGTGGTTGCAGGGGTCGAGTGCGTGTGTACTCGCCTAGTTGTGGTTGCAGGGGTCGATCCACAGCTCCTGGCCCCCACCTCTTCACTGGTCGCTACTAGGTCACTCTTCTTGCTCCATGAGCTTCATCATACCTCTTCTTAAAGCTATTAGGGATCCTGCCTCCTCTACTTCACATCCAGACTATTCCACTTCCTGACAACTCTGTAACTGAAGAAATACTTCCTAACAAGCCTGTCATTCATTTGAGTCTTCAACTTCCAGTTGTGACCCCTTGTTGCTGTGTCCCATCTCTGGAACATCTTGTCTCTGTCCATCTTGTCAATTCCTCTCAGTATTTTGTATGTCGTTATTCTATCCTCCCTATCTTTCCTGTCCTCCAGTGTCGTCAGATCGATTTCCCATAATCTCTCCTCGTAGGACATGCCCCTTACCTCTGGGACTAGTCTTGTTGCAGATCTTTGCACTTTCTCTAATTTCCTTACATGCGAGGCTAGGTGTGGGTTCCAAACTGGTGCTGCATACTCCAATATATGCCTGACATACACTGTGTACAGGGTCTTGGACGATTCCTTCTTGAGATGTCGAAATGCTGTTCTTAGGTCTGCTAGGCGCCCACATGCTGCAGGAGTTATTTGGTTGATGCGCCCCTCAGGAGATATGCCCGGTGTTATACTCACCCCAAGATCATTTTCCTCTGGCACCCCTAGACTGTACTCCTTCTGCGGTCTTCTTTGCCCTTCTCCAATCTTCGCACTTAGTGGGGTTGAACTTCAGGAGCCAGTTTCCGGATCAGGCCTGCAGCCTGTCCAGATCGCTTTGTAGTTCCGCCTGGTCCTCCTCCGACTGAATTCTTCTCATCAACTTCACATCATCTGCAAACAGGGACATGTCGGAGTCTATTCCTTCCGTCATGTTCACAAATACCAGAAACAGCACCTGTCCTAGGACTGACCCCTGTGGAAACCCGCTCGTCACAGGCACCCACTCTGACACCTTTTCACGTACCATGACTCGCTGATGTCTTCCCGACAGGTATTCCCTGATCCATTGCATTGCCTTCCCTGTTATACCTGCCCGGTCTTCCAGTTTATGCAATAATCTCTTGTGTAGAACTGTGTCAAAAGCTTTATAGTCCAAGAAAACGCAATCTACCCACCCCTCTCTCTCTTGTCTTACTGCTGTCACCCTGTCATAGAACTCCAGGAGGCCTGTGACGGGATTTTCTATCCCTGAAACCGTGCTGGTTGTCGTTGATAAGATCGTTTCTTTCTAGGTGCTCCACCAGTCTTCTCCTGATAATCTTCTCCATGACTTTGCATACTATACACGTTAGTGACACTGGTCTGTACTTTAGTGCTCCGTGTCTGTCTCTTTTTTTTTTTTTTAAATTGGGACTTCTGCACCACTCAAGGTGAATACTAGGTCCAGACTTCCTGGTTCATCCTCTCCTCTCTCTTTGGTAGTGTACCTTACGCGTTGGTACATGAGGTTGTCTAGTACCACCTCCATAATCTTAGCCTTCCACATTTCTGGGCCCCAATGTGGCTCCAAGTTCTCCCAGTCAATTTCTTTGTGATTGTGATTTGTGTGTGTGTGTGTGTGTGTGTGTGTGTGTCTTTCAACTTTATGTACTCTCTCTCTCTCTCTCTCTCTCTCTCTCTCTCTCTCTCTCTCTATATATATATATATATATATATATATATATATATATATATATATATATATATATTTGGCAGGAGGGGTTGATTCTCAGCTCCTGGCCTTGTTTCTTCGCTGTTTGCTACTTGGTTCACTCTCTTCTGTCTCCGATAGCCTTATCGTACCTCTTGTGTGTACTTACCTATTTGTACTTATCATTTGTGGTTGCAGGGGTCGATTCACAGCTCCTGGCTCTGCCTCTTCGCTAATCGTTACTAGGTGCACTCTTTCCCTACTCAGTGAGCTTTATCGTATGTCTTCTTACAGCTATGCAAGGATCCTGCCTCCACTATATCACTCTCGAGATTATTCCACTTCCTGGCAACTCTATCTGAAGTAGTACTTCCTAACATCCCCGTGACTCGTCTGAGTTTTCAATTTTCAGTTGTGACCCCTTATTGTTGTGTCCCATCCTTGGAACATCCTGTCCCTATCCACCTTGTCAATTCCTCTCAATATTTTTTATGTCATTATCATGTCTTTCCCTATCCCTTCTGTCAGGTCGACTTCCCTTAACCTCTCCTCGTAGGACATACTTCCTTAGCTCCGGGACTAGTCTTGCTGCAAACCTTTGCACTTTTTCTAATTTCTTTACGTGCTTGACCAGGTGTGGGTTCCATATTGGTGCTGCATACTCCAATATGGGCCTGTACACGGTGTACAGAGTCTTGAACGATTCCTTACGCTGTTCTTGGGTTTGCCAGGCGCTCATGTGCTGCAGCAGTCTTTGGTCACCTAGCCTGTACTCCGCTGTCTTCGGTGACCTTCCCCAATCTTCAGGAGGCAGTTGCTGGACTAGGTTTGCAGCCTGTCCACATCCCTTTGTAGTTATACCTGACCCTCATCAACTTGAATTCTCCGCATTGTGTGTATATGTGTGTACGTGCTTACAAGCGTGCGTGATTGTGAGCGTGCGTGAGTGCATTCGTGCACAGGCACTACGAACACCAAGTTTTCAAAGATATCAAAATATAGAGTTAAGGGATACCTAGAGCCACATCTCTGCCCATGTAAATACAAGTAAGCAGTATCTATCATCTCTCTCTCTCTCTCTCTCTCTCTCTCTCTCTTTCTCACTCTCTCTCAGGAAGCCCAGACGGGGATAACGTGGTTATACTTTACGGCTATAATGTCCGCCCTCACCATGGGATCAACATTACTCCAGATGGAAGGGGGGGGGGGAAATCTCTGACCGTCTCTCTCCTGCCGGTCCCTTGATTCAAAGAAACGGAGATACCTTACCTTTCCTAGGACCAAACCTCCCATTTGCCAGGCGCTGCGTGACCCCTTCAGACTCAGCATTAATAATAGCAGCAATGATAATAGTCTGACCGCCATGGAAGTGTTTGTGCATACACAAGTCGTACATCGTATGTATTTGCACAATGGATACGTGTAAGCCAATAAATACAGGTAGAGAACGAGTCTGCATGTATGCGCACACGCAGATCAAATACGTACCCTCGCGATCAGACATTCATGATAACATACATATACATAACTTTCTAAGATTTTTGTTTTTACTTGCCTCGTAGACTTCCCTTCTCTCACCCTTTCCCCTTTTTTTTATAGCACATTGTTAAATATTGTTATATTCTTTAGAGATGCACTAAGTCCTTCGGGGGTTATTGAGCGCCATGGGAATGGGAGGTAATAAGTTTGATCCAGAGGAAGTGAAAGATACGAAACTAATCTATTTCACCAACTCTGATTTCAATTATACTCTTGTACTAACCCCCCCCCCCCCCACCTTTACCAACTCCTAACTTGACACACCCTTATTGCCCCTGGCTCACTCATCGCGCATCCCTCCCCGCAGTACTGTGTGACTTGCGGGTTTAGAGCTTAATTTGATTACGATAATAGTCAAGGATAGCTCCATGTCCTTGAATCATGAACACTTCAGCAACTTCCAGGAATCCTGCATCCCTGTCGTTGAAGAGCATCAGAATACAAGGTGATGTAGTGATTCTTGCTCTACCAAAGAGAACGGTTTGCCTCTTCTCTCTCATGGAAAATGGGAAATTCGTGGAGAGTCAAGGAACAGGAAGGAGGGAAAGAGGATGGGGGGGGGGAGGGGAAGAGTTATAAACGGATAAAGGAAAGGGGGTAATGGAGGGAGTAAATTGTGGGAGGGGTCAGGAGGGCTGGGTATATGGACGAGTGTGTGTGTGTGTGTGTGTGTGTGTGTGTGTGTGTGTGTGTGTGTGTGTGTGTGTGTGTTTTCGTTCTCGCCTATTTGTACGTACCTATTTGTGATTATAGGGGTCGATTCACAGCTCCTGGCCCCGCCTGTGTGTGTGTGTTTGGGTGGAGGGTGTACGTACGTATCTTTCCTTACGTATATCAACTCTAGACTATACAGAGAAGTATATGAATGAGACTTCATCGATTCTCCTGTGTTGTCATGACTGGTTTCTAACTATAAGACAGATCACGAATTATTTTTACCTGTTTGTAGTTACTGGAACAGAGAGTATTGTTGATGGTCCATCTTTTATTATTATCATTATTATTATTATTACTTTTATTATTACTTAAATTTGCTCTTATTTTTTGTAGAATAAGATCAACAGCAGCTGTTTAACTCCTAGGTACCTATTTACTGTTAGGTGAAGAGGGGCAGCAAGTGTTAGGAGTCTTGTTGATAGTCTTTCTATCAGTACAGTATTGACCATTAGGAAAAATAGGTACAGTGTCTATGGCCTAAGAAAATTAAGACCTACAAAAAATATTTAGTATACTCGAAAATAAGAAAAAGGAAACTCATAAATTATCTTAGTTTTTACTTATTCAGTAAAGAATGTCATATTTATTTACAGATACACAGTTATAAATGCATGATTATTTTACTACAATTCTTGGCAACAAATAACACACAAAATTTTTTCTTCAAATTTTATATTTTGTAACAATGGATTCTCAGTTGGGAGTTGTGAAGCGCCGTTCCTGATCCACGGTCGACCTACGACACTTCTGGTGCATATCAACTTTGAAAATAAGCAAGTGCTTTCCCTCATGTCTTATAGGCAAAGCCTCTAGACACATCCTAAATGCAAAGCGGACATTTGCCAAACTTGATTTCAGATTATAATCTGTAGTCGAGAAATGATTAGTGGACCAAAATACGATAATTATCGTATTTTGGTGCACTAATCCTTTCTGCTATAGATTTCTTATGAGATTAATAGATATTTATCAGAGAATGTTTGTGATTTAAGGTTATACCTCTTTGAGGTTACATTTATTTATCTTCCTATTACATTCATTTTTTAACTGTTTAAATAAGAGGGTATAAAACATGGATTCTATTAATGTCCTCGCTTTGATGGTGAATGCATCACTAAAGATATATCTAGCCTCAAGAAAATTTATTTTTTCTTGAGGCTAGATATATCTCCTTGGTCTCAGTGAGTCATTTAAGAGGGGGTTTACCTCCAGGTCTTGAGCTCTTTTTTAACTTTCAGTTAACTGACACTATTTTACTCTAGCAGTGTGGGAGTGTAAATATTTTCCCCGCGTTTATAAATGTCTGTGTGTGTTGACGTGTTAGGGATGATGGGGAAAGAGAGGGAAGAGGAGAGGATGGTGAACGTTTGTTTGGAAGGATGGAGGGTGGGGATCTGGGTGAGGATGTTGAGGTTAGAAGGGTTGGAATGGTAGAACAGTCGGTCGTGAGAGCAGTAGAAAAGGTAGAACGGAGGGGGATAGGAAGGGGTACAGACTTTAAGTGACCATTGCTATGGAAAGATGTGACTCGTGCAATGTATTTTATGTATTTAAGAAAATTTGGTGCATCAGCAGTGTGTCACAACCCTAGTGCTGTTGATAATTGTATAGTAGTAATAAGCAAATATCGCAAATCAAGAGATACAAGAAGCAAAACATCCACGGGGGAAGTAGAATGATATCTCTAGGCCTTTCACGTTACAATGAACACATCAGGAGCTTGCAAAATTGCAGAAAAGAGGAGGGTTTCCACGTGAATACTTTCCCAGAGGAACTCCAGTGACTCCAGTGAACGCGGTCCTCTAGGAACGTATTCGCGTGGAAACCCTCCTCTTTTCTGCAATTTTGCAAGCTCCTGATGTGTTGATTGCAACACGAAAGGCCTAAAGCTATCATTCTACTCCCCCCGTGGTTGTTTTGCATAATGGCAATATATCGGTATCACCGTGCTATTTTTTCAGTGACCACTGAACCTACATAGGAATGCTTGACGATGTCATTGAGTTCTGTAGATGAAGCCAGTGTGGGATAGGCGAAGATGATGGGTGGAAAGGGATATAGGAGGTTCGGAAGGTGTGAGCGAGGTAATGAAATACTGGGAGGTACATGACAAGGGGAAGGAAGGTGTTGGGAAGTGTCGGCAATGAAGGGAAAATAGGACGGGTTAAGAAGGGTGTTGGGTAAGAAGGGAGAGTTCTGGGGGGAAGAAGGAAAGGATCTGCGGTGCGTGTCTTGGGCAGAAGTTTAGACATGGGATGGGGGGGGGATGTGGGCTGGAGGGTATGGGAAAGATGGTATGGCAGTCAGGGGAGGGAGGGGGGATTGAGAGAAGGTAGTGGGGAGGAATGAAGTGGTTTAGGGAATCCCAAGTACCTCTCAGTTCACCCATTACAAGTCTCCAGCCCCCATGCTATGTTCGCCCGTTATAAACACACAATTCCCCCATTGCTCCACACTTCCCACCTCTTCTCTTCGCCTCAGCTCTGCAGTCTTCATTACCTTCTCCATTACCTTCCTCACTTAACGTACGAGCAGGTGAAACTGTAAACATGTCACAGATACAATATAAAAATGGGGCAGCAATCGGCAACGCCGACACAACCAACGGGAAATTTATCTAAGGAGTATCGATTCCTGGGAATGTAATGTTTATTGAACTAGGATAATGGGCCACTAACTTACCCTCCTCTCCCCCCAAAGTCAAATTTCTATACACGTTATGCTATCGAAAATCCATGAACTGGTATGAGGCTCATCCTGGACGATGAATGGCCCCCCTCTCTTCTTTTTTTTTTTTTTTTTTTTTATCTCCGTCCACTCTGCCCTAATTGTAGGATGATTCTAGGCATCGTGAATTCCGGTAACAGCATAGTATTTTAGAGGTTGCTGCTGAGGAAAGCCCACCCTACATCTTTCCCCGACGCTCAGTTGATCTGCCGGGCTCCAGGATCACCTCAGTGTTCCTGTTTTTCCCAGAATGTCTCGCTTGGATCCTCCTCCTTGTTCATCCCTGGTTGAATACATATTTTTTAGCAAAAATAACGAGAAAAATCTTTCCCTGAAGCAACAGCAGGAATGGTAGTGACAGCAGAATTGCCGCAACATCGGTATGTGATGAAGTAACAATAGCAGAAGCAATAACAAAGGTTGAAGTAATATTAATAGATGTAAAAAGAGCAGCAGCAGCAGAAGTAACAAGAGTAACAGCAGCAGGAGCATCAATAATAACAAAAGCACGACCACCAACAGTAGCATCAACAGCAGCAGCATCACCAGCATCAAGGTGTATCCCGCACCCCTTGAGTATATAGTCGCAATGATTACGGCATCCCATCTTTGCTAACTCCTCCGCTGTCACACGCTCGAAATGGATTTGGAATTGCTCAAACGTACCCATTAGAGACCGTCGTCGACATAGCGGGCATAAAAATACATGACCCTTGCTCTGTTCCATATACTAACAGAGTCTTGGTTGTCTGCCTGGCCCGGTAGCGGAGCTCCCAAAAGAACGCTGCCGAGGTCCCAAAAGAACTCTGCCGAGGCTTGCAGAACGCAGTCTGGGTTTACGCCATGAGAGACTACCTCGTTCTGTCTTATTGACGCTTACATAACCTGTGAAATGAGATTCCGGCAGCCGATGCGCACAACGGAAGAAACCTGGAAAGTTCAAGAGACCTAGAATACGAAAAAGGATGGAAGGAGAGGTAGTAGGTTCATATGAAGAGGAGGAATAATAACAGAAAAGTGGAGGAGGAGGAGGAGGAGGAGGAGGAGGAGGAGGAGGAGAAGGAGTAGAAGGAGGAGGAGAAGGAGGAGGAAAAGAAAGAGAAGGAGGAGTAGGAGGAGGAGGAAGAGAAGGAGGAGAAGGAAGAGGAGGAGGAGGAGGAGGAGGAGGAGGAGGAGGAGGAGGAGGAGGAGGAGGTCCATTTTATCGAAACCTCACAGGCAAAGCAATTCCACAAATAGCTTTTAAGTCTGTCCCGGGAGATTGCCGCAACCCCTTCGTTCATATTTACGGTGTCGGCCCCGGTGTTTATGGTGAGGTTGTGAATTATACCACAGCGCCAACCACAGATGCAGCGCAACCCACAGCCACAGTATCAGCCACACCACCAGCCACATCACTAGCCACACTCCCACCCAAGCAAACAGCAACTCCTCCAACCGCGTCACAGCTACAGCACCGGTCACAATACAGCCATTGGGCCAGCTACAGCACAAACCTCAGCAGCAGCTACGTCACATCTACATCACAGCCACAGAGTTTACGTCTAACAGGACAGCCAGCTGCTACCCAGTTAGGACGGAGAATAAAAATCTTGATTGGTATATTAAGTTGTGTGTGTGTGTGTGTGTGTATGTGTGTGATAGAGATAGAGACTACCTATTTATAGTTACTAGAGCAGAGAGCTATGGTAGAGTTGTTCGTCAACATTTAGTTTGTACATGTGTACTTCATCACTCAGTGCTCGCACGTGCTCACCTGCGTAGGTGCCTACCTCAATGTTTGCACATGTGCACCTGAGCAGGTACCTACCTCAATGTCTGTATGTATGAAGCAGAGCATGTATACAACAGTCACCGCACAACAGTGCCTTTCTGAATGAATACAATAGCTACAAACTGCACTTCATTATATGGTTATTAGTCTTCAGTATAAGGCCGAATCTCTCTCTCTCTCTCTCTCTCTCTCTCTCTCTCTCTCTCTCTTTACACAGGGTTTGACAAGGTTAGGTTAATAAGGATCCCTAGCTTTATTGACAAGCTATTTACAAGTTAAGGATTCCTAACTTTATTGGTTAGCTAAGAGCTGTTACCTACATTATCATCATCTGTCTGTCTCTCTCTCTCTCTCTCTCTCTCTCTCTCTCTCTCTCTCTCTCTCTCTCTCTCTCTCTCTCTCTCTCTCTCTCTCTCTCTCTCTCTCTCTCTCTCACACACACACACACACACACACACACACACACACACACACACACACATAATATATATATATAAATGTATAATATATATATATATATATATGTAAATATATAAATTATATATATATATATATATATATATATATATATATATATATATATATATATATATATATATATATATATATATATATATATATATAGAAGATAAAGAGCACAGTTCAGTTTTTCTCTAATTCCATGAATGAGTACAATCTTTCCTCCCTCTTACTTCGTTCCCCTCCTCTGTTTCATCTTTTTCTTTCTCCATTATTTTTCTTCCTTATTACCTTTTTCATTTCCCCAATTTATAATTAGCCTTTTTTTAAGCCTTTTACTTCTTCCCTAGTTGAGGTTGCATCTTTGTTTACTGCTTTATCCTTATTTCTTTTTCTCTCATCCTTCGCCACCTTCGTTAAGGTCACGATTCTCCCAGGACTAAGGTCAAGAGGTCAAGCGAGAGGAGAATTTCCCCCTCTCCTCTTTTATATGTCGCCTGATAACCCTTTACCCACCCTCACTAAAGAAAAAAAAAGTTACTATAGAATCGTGTCAGAATCTTTCGTTCACTGCCAAACTGACAATTGTTCGTCCATCCAAACATTTCTCTTCTTTTCCGATTTTTTTTTTTTTCATTTGCGATATTTTTTCAAGTTTTGCGTCGTCACGTTTACAATATATCAGGAGCGTTGATTAAGGGGAAAGGGAGGGATTGAGGGGTGGAAAGGGAATAGTATTTTATCTATCAGCTATAATGGGTAAAGGTCTGACGCGGATCTTAGTCCAAAAAAAAAAAAAAAATAGCATGTTCCTTGTAGCTATTGGTCATTTGACTAAATCCTTCAGCCGGCTTACTCCATTTGGTTGGTTGGTATGAATTTAAACTTTTGCAGTAACTACAGGGTGTTTCACTCGTGGGAGGCCCTGAGTTGGTACTCCTGTAGTCGCAACCATCTTGTTTCTTTATTATGTCTGTAGTAAACGATACTTCGGGGCCTCCTACGAATGAAACACCCCGTATATAGAACTCCTGTGACGCTTCATAATCCGGATAAGAAAACATAATAGTGAAATTAGGCCTAAATTTCTCTGGTAGTGATTGGATTATCAGTAACCTATAGTCAAAACACTAATTTTTGTAGAGTTATGGATAAATTTAATTGGTAATAGCTTCATGTGATGACAGATCGTGTTTCACACCCCAACTGAGGAGGATGGATTGGTTCGAATTTGATGTGAAGATACACAGGGGATTGCATCCCAGCCATGGTGATTGGGTTAGAAAAATGTTTAACATTGTGATTTGCCTGTTAAAACTCAAATGTATTTTCATTTGCAAGTTTTTGCCATGATTTCACATTTATTGTCATGGTTCCAGTTTTGCTCAACTGGAATGAGTCCAGTTTGACTATTGAAGTCCAGTTTGATTATATTGGAGTCCAGTTTGACTATAATGGAATGGTTCTAGTTTAGCTCAACTGGAATGGGTTCAATTTGACTATACTGGAATGGTTCCAGCTTTAATACAAAGATATGGTTTCAACTGTACAATTCTAGTATGGTTCCAGCTATGTTATAAATGGAATGGTTCCAACTCTACTATAAGAGAATGGTTCCGATTTTAATGCAAAGAAAAGGTTTCAACTGTACAATTCTAGTATGGTTCCAGCCCAACTTCACTGGAATGGCTCCAACTTTACTTCACTGGACGGGTTCCAGTTTATTTCACTAGAATTCTGGTGAACACCTTTCCTCACAGAATCTCGTATAGAATTGTTATTAGCGACTCAGCAGGATTCATTACTTTTTTTTTTAACTTTTTTTTTTAATATACCAGCTATCAGTTGTGGAGGAACACCCTACAGGTTGTAAATACTAACTTTAATAGTCACACCAGAAATTTACACGAGACTTTTTCTCCGAATACACTATTTTTTAAGTTCCGATTTGACATGTCCATAAATACGTTATGACTTTAACGAGAAAGCATTTCTCTCTCTCTCTGTCTCTCTTTTTTCTTCTCTCTCTCTCTCTCTCTGAGTGAACGTAGAAGACTGCAGAAGAATGGCTGTTGAATTATGTCTTGCAACACAGGTGAGAATTCTGAGTTAGAAAGTATCTAGAGGTTGTTTATCGACCATTAGAATGCGTCGTTGTAGAAACTCTCGAAACCAGTCACAGTTATGGCAAAGGTAACTCTCTCTCTCTCTCTCTCTCTCTCTCTCTCTCTCTCTCTCTCTCTCTCTCTCTCTTTCCTTTTATCACTTCTTTGCCATTCATCGCTTTTTCCCTCGTCTCGTATAATTTTGTCAATACTTTTTATTCGTTTCTTTCCTTCTCACTTGCTTTAAAATTTTTGTCCTCTTCCTGCTTCTCCTATTCCTCTTCCACCTGCTTCTCTACCAGGTCATTCTCCTCTTCGTACTTCACATCATTCTCTTTCTCATCTATCTTATCTTAATTCTGCTTCTCTTTATTCCTTTATTCCCCGTCCTTTCCGTCTATCTCCTTTAATCTCCTTGTATCTCCCTTCCTCTCTTTCCCTCCCCCGTCAATATCTTTTTCTTCCTATAATCCTACTTCCCCTTCAACTTTTCTCCTCCTCCTCCCCTTGTCTTATTTCTGACTGTTTCATTCTCTACTTATCTCTCAAGTCCTCTCACGAAAGAGAAAATCTGTAATACTTCCTTTAAGTGATCTTCCGTGAACCATCTTAGACAGAGATTACGTTCCCCTTCGCCCTCTCCTTCACACGAAGAATAACACTACACAAGGGAGAAAAAAAAAGTAATATAAAAATGGACAATGATAATCTAATCATCTCAAAATCCGATCACAAGGGTGTAATTTTCGAAGCTTTCATTTTTCCATCAATCAGCGATCAAATTAACCGTAACAGGTACACGTTAATTCAGCCGAGTGTTGCGTGTGGTGGCCGGTGAAGGTTCAATTACCTGATATAATGGCCGGTGCGTCCTGTCCCACAACCTTGTGCTTAGGTGACCCCAAATTGGCATTCTCTATACGTGCTAACTCAACCTCGATGTCTATATTCTCCCTGCAGATGTCTATATTCTCCCTGCAGATGTCTAGCCGGGGAATTCAGAAATACACTCCCTTAACTCCCCTCTTCTCGTTTCTTTCTCTCTCTCTCGGTCTAACCTGTGTCATTCCGCAAAATGAGAACTCAAAGCAAAAGGAAAAAATATATATATATGAGCTAATGTCTGCTTTTAGGGCCACTCTCCTGGTCAGGTATTGGTGGTTTGATACTCCCTGCACCGTCCACGCCTTGTATTCCACCCCTTATATATTATTGTAATTATATGGGAAGCTGATATTGGTGCAGGGTGGCTGGCCCGAAATGTCTCTATTGGAGACTGGTTGTGGTCTGTTGCACACACGAGTACAGCGGATGCCATTTTGTTATGGCAATGCCATTTTTCGACCTGCTCTCGGTAATGGAATTTACTTCATTTAGCATTATTATATTCTATTATTAGTGTTATTGCTGTAAATCAATTTTATTTATATTGCAGTCATTTGTGCTATTGCCAAATGAAAAGTTAATTATCATGTTTTTCCAGTTTCCTTTTGAAAATATAACATAATCATATATGGCTTCGTAATTTCTTATATATGTCGTGCTGAATAGGTAAAACTTGCGAATTTGGCTTAAATAGCAACGCTCTTCTTGCCGAATAAGGCAAGCGAATATTTGTGTATGCAATAATTTCGCAAAAACCATTCTGAACCCAACGAAAAAAATATATTTCATTGTGTTTATTTATTATTAAATTATTTTAAACTTATATTTAGTTTCATAAGGCTAAATTAAATTGCGTTTGTTATAATAAAGTTAGGTAAGTTTTTTTAAGTTTATTTTGTACGAAATTAGTTTTTACATTAACATAAATGAAAAAAAATAAAATTAATTTTAAATGAATTCTTGCTAATTGATCAGTTTTTACCTTCATATATATATATATTATACATATATCATGCATACAATAGGACCACAGTAAACAGAAGATATCATTATATGCAAAATAGCCATAGTTAAAAAACCGTGAAATTTTAAGCGATTTCGTGTGTGTGTGTGTAATCTTTCAGCTAAACTAATAAAATATCATTGTTACATTGTCTGAACATTAAAAAATTGATTCATTGCATTGGTATTAAAAAAAAAATAGCTACATTGAGGATTGTATTAGATTGGATGACGACTAAAATTATATATATATATATATATATATATATATATATATATATATATATATATATATATATATATATATATATATATATATATATATATATATATATATATATATACATATACACACACACGCGAGTGTGTGTGTGTAGTTGCCTCAGAGGGAACCACAGCATCGTATGTCCTCGCAACATGAAGCAAGCTTAGTTCGCTAGGCTCATGTTGTTTGTGGGATTGTTTGGTCCAGTTTAAAGCGTCGTGAATTTTCCCACGAGGCGGGCTAAAACAACACGGGTTCGATTCCCCGGCTTGCCGCAGTTTGTTATTGATATATATATATATATATATATATATATATATATATATATATATATATATATATATATATATATATATATATATATATATATATACACACACATACTGTCCAATTAAGTCGTTGTGAGCTGCTGTATTTTATTCAGGACGTTAAGAATCATAATATTTTTATCATGATTATCATCATTGTACCGATTTTGTAGTGTAGAGAATTTGAAAATGTCTAAATTAACCTTTTTTTAGTATATTTCACAAACGAACTAAAGAGAAGTGTATTATGACATCTGATATCAGAGTGCTGTAGAGTGCATCAAGAGTCCAGTGTTTCTTCCAGACGCACTCATCGTGCCATGGTCAACTTTCCGAGAGAGACATCTCTCAGTGGTATTATTTTGCCAAGTTACAACATTGTCTCTTAAGACTGGAGCATTCTTTCAAAGAGTCAGTGTCCCTCTCGAATTATTTTCACCAACGAGAAATGTTTTCGAAATGTCATTTCACGGTTGGCTGATATCAAGTAAGAATATACATTTTAATTCCACATATCTTGTGGCATGTAGTTAGCTGCAGAAAATAGGGAGTTTCCAAAACAGCTTCGAGGGATTCGTTTTGTAAACGACCTCAGAATACAGTGAAGGATAGACACGCACATTGCAGAACAAGTTTGCAGTGGAACAACGTTTCCTTCTACACAGAACGAAACGTTATTTCAATAACAGCTAGCTCTGCAACGTGTTTTTTCTTCACCATTGTCTGCCTAACGACATTTGGATCCGGCCGCAGACCGGATATTATATCAGGCCTCCATATTAATATACATTTGAAGTTCTAGCTTCGGAATATTTTAGGAATTTCGAGGACCGTGCAAATTTATATTAAGAGGAAATATTCTCTGTTATGAAACAGCTGAACAAAATTGTATATACAAATTGTGTAGTAAATTTTATTTCATATATTCATTTAATTTAAATTTTGACCTAATGTTAATTCTGCATAGCGTGAAGTGATGACGTGATTTTTATAATTATACTCGTGAATATTTTCGTGCAAGTATCGTTTTTAATTTAGTTAATAAAAAGTTTGTAACTACCACATAGTATATTGCTCTTGGTTCATATATCCCGGAATTTTACATATATACGTCTTCTAAAGTGCAAAGTATCTTAGTTACATATTATAAGATTTTGTACTTTTTTCAAGAAATTGGATTTATTATTATTATTATTATTATTATTATTATATGTACTGCTTTAATTAATATATTATAATTTGTATTACTTGGTATAAATGCCATAAGTATTATAACTAGACTATTTCCTAAACAAAGATTTTGAAAGTTTTCCTAAAATTTTTAAGAATTTTCTTTAACAGTTTCACAATTTTAATGCGAGTTTTCAAAAGTAAACTAATAAAAGAATATTTTTCATTTATTTTGTAATAAGTCAAATTCAGACAAGTCGTGAAAGCAATTTTTGTATGCATAAAAGTACTTTTTTATGTTTTTTAATATATATATATATATATATATATATATATATATATATATATATATATATATATATATATATATATTAAGCTGATAAATTTTTTTTTCAAAATAACACGTATAATATTTCAATGTCTAAAATTAAGTTAACATATCCTATTGAGTATTTTTTTTTTTTCATCAAAAATCTTTTAGTCAAACGTAAGAAAAACTTCTTAAAATATTTTTTTGTTTAATAAATATATTTATTTTGAAGGCAATTTTTTTATTATAGATTTAAGAGAAAAATATCATAATACAGTATGCATAAATTTATTGAAATCTTTCGTATCAAACGTATGAATCTTGCCGGAGTTTGATAAATGTAATGAGATTTATGAAATTGTATACAGATCTTGGGATAGAGAAAGGCTCAATGTGTAATTTATAGAAATTGCATGTTTTGTTTTTACTTACATATATTGACTTTTTCCTTGTAGAGGATCCGTGGATAATCCGTCTCCCTCCCTCTCCCTCTCTCTCTCTCCCTCGCCCTCTCCCCATCTCTCTCCCTCCCTCTCCCTCCCTCTCTTTCTCCCTCTTTCTCCCACTCATTCTCATTTTTTACTCATTCCATCATCTTTATCCTTTCCTCTGCCTTCCCTTTCTTTTCCTTCACCTTTCTCATTCCTCTAGCGCATCCCTCTACGCATCTACTTCCTCTTCCCCTCACAGTCTCCTCCTCCCCCTCAACACCTCCCTCACCCTTCTCGTTCCCCTCCCGCATCCCTCTACGCATCCACTCCCTCTCCCCTTCCCCCATCTCACACCCTCTTCCCCCTCACAACCTCCCTCACCCTCACCACCACCCTTACCCTTCCCACATCCTCTCCCCCTCACCACCTCCCCCTCCCCCTCACCACCTCCCTCTCCCCCTCACCACCTCCCTCTCCCCCTCACCACCTCCCTCTCCCCCTCACCACCTCCCTCCCCCTTACCACCTCCCTCCCCCTTCCCACATCACCTCCACCCATCCCCCGCCTGCCCAGTCCCACGGGCCTGATCAAAGAACATGTGTGGAATATTTATGTCGCATATAAAGACTATGTACAGCTAAAATGTGGAATAATGATTGGTCAGTTGTGTAGCGTCTCTGCCAATGAGCGCGCACTTCACCTGTACTGATCAAGATGGCGAATGTGTGGAAACTTTTGTTAGAAGAAATATCGCATAATAGGTGTAGATAATTGTCTTGAACCCAGGTTCCTATTTTGTGCTAGATGAACAGGGACAGCAGGTGAAAGCAGACTTTCTCTTACATCTTATGTAATCATGACTCGAGCGTGGGACCTTTCAACTGTGCGCCAAACGTTCCAACCCCCGAGTTTCAAGTTATTTTCCGTGTTCGTGTATTCCTCTAGTTAGCAGAGATTAACTCTTTAGCTGAGTCTCCTCAGGAAGGGTGTCATGGTGTTAATGAGAGGTTCTTGACCGAAGAAACTGCCCCTGTTATCCAAACTCGGTTCACTTGGAAGCTAAGAACTGCTATTCTAATATAGTTTATGTTGCAGGTTAAGAGTTGTTACCCTACCTCAGCTCATTTACAGATTAAGGGCTCTTATTAAAAGGTAACTCATTTAAAAGCTCATTTCGAATAACAGAGTTTTTAAGACTTGCCTCCACTCACCAAGTTACCACCTACAACAATGAACTAGCACTCATGCACCTATTAATTTGTTCCTATGAAGTGAGGCAAGATAAGGAAGAGTTATCCATTCGTTTAGACTCGTCAGGGACTGAATCAGTGTCTTTCGGGTGTGAAATAAAGGCTCTACCAGCGTTTTGTCCAAGTGTATAGCAAATAAATTTAACTACTTTTACTGAGGTCTTGAACTATAACCCACCTTGTTCTTGACACCTTTCTCACGATGATTCAATCTTCTTATTTTTTAAGGAGTAATATTCATCACAAAACACTAATATTAACAGCCTCCTTTTTCTGTTGGTTAGTTTCCAGAGAGAGAGAGAGAGAGAGAGAGAGAGAGAGAGAGAGAGAGAGAGAGAGAGAGAGAGAGAGAGAGAAGGGTTAGCATGCTGATGAGTCCTAAGTAACACATCACCCTGGATGAGGGAATGACTGTTACTTATTGTTTGTATATTCATTATTATTATTATTACTGTTATTATTATTAGTAGTAATAGTTCTAGTAGTTATATTAGTAATTTGTTATATTTAAGTTTTTGTGAAGTTTATATTCTCATATAACTCACGCCTTATGCTCACAAGTTTTAAACTATTAATTTAAATGAATATATGTAATTGTTTAAAATGTAATAATGAAATTATAGAATTAGTCACTATTTATATTCATTTAACTCACCGTATATATTTCCAAGTTTACTTAAACTACGAGAACGGTTTTAAACATAAGTGGCACTGTGTAAGTTCTTCATCTAAGACGAGTTGTGTTTCAGGAACGGCGAGGAGTGTTCCATGGAGCTGTTAGTGTGAGAAGTATTCGGTGGTGGAGTGGACGTCTCAGCCGTTCGTTGGAGGAGTGGTCGCCCTAGCCGTTCGTGAGAGAAGTGTTCGTGAGAGCTGAGACGAGTTGCTGCCTTCTTCACACGCTGGAACCTGATAAGAACACCCACAACACCACCCATCTGTTTTTTCTCTCACCCTTTTCATCTTCGTCACCTTCTTCGTCTTTTGTTTCTTCTTGTTCTTCTGGTTTTCATTTCTTTTATTACCCTGCTATTTTTTATTTCATGCTTCTAATTTTTGGGTGTTTTTGAAGTTAATTTTTGTCAGTTTGTGCATTTTTTGTCTTTTCGCCATAGACGAAAAAAGCAAAAACATATCTGTTTCTTTCCCTTTTATGTTCATTTTTCGTGTTTCTTCTCTCTTGTATCTTTTTCATTTACGTAAGAGTTTTCACAATGTTAGGTTTAGTTGTCTTTATTTAAAAGCTAAGAGCTGTTACCTACCTAATATATTTATTATTCCAGTAGGCTTCAATGCACCATCTCTTCTGATATTCTTTATCTCATTCTTTCTCATTATTTCTTCCAATAATCCCTGTATGGATAAAATAGGTGGTTTCTCTCTTTCCCGAGGTCATCTCTGTCTCTTCTCCCTCCCTCCTTCCCTCCTTTACCTCAGTACCATCGCTGTTCCCCACCCTCCCTCTTTCACCGGGCCCAGGGAGGGGGATGTGGGCATGGGTATCTCTGGCCCACACAAGAAACTCCACGTTGCCCTGATGAATCACGCCCAACCCATCCTGGTTTGTTTTATTTGTTTATGAATTACTGGGAAGGAGAAGGGGAGGGTGAAGGTAGGGTAGGAAGGGTGTTTTTACTGGGAGGGGAGGAAGAAGAGTGGAAGGGAAGATAAAGAAAGGAATGAGGAGAGCGAGAGATAGCAGGGACAGAGAGACTGAGATAAAAAAAGACAGAAATATTAAGGGGGATAGGGAGAGGAAAAAAGGAGTATATTAGGGAAGTGGGGAAGGTAGATAGTGTTACCACGAATTTATAGAAGTGATAAGAAATGAGACTAATTTTTTTAATGGCTAAATAAGCACGTGAAGTCCTAAATGATTACAAATATAATTTGTTTTTAGAATTAGTATGTGTACAGAGTCCAGCTGAATCATATATTAATCACAGGATTTACATTAGGAAGTTTGTGTGCGTGAGGGGGGGGGTGAATGTGTGTGTGTGTGTATATTTGTGTTTTACATTTTGATTAGTTATTAATCTCTTTGAATGGGTTTACATACACACACACGTTGGTTCTCCGCTGCGGGTAATAGACTTAGGGCATGTAAGGATTGCATGTACATGGAACCTTAATACCGGGATTCGAACACTCGCTGCATCATATTTTTGGCTGACATTTATCAGCATAAGTTACTAACATCGTCTCTTAACTGACTTTCATGTTCCTATGTTTTATAAATATATATATATATATATATATATATATATATATATATATATATATACACATATATATATATACATATATATATATATACATATATATATATATACATACATATATATACATATATATATATACATATATATATATACATATATATATATACATATATATATATATACATATATATATATACATATATATATATATATACATATATATATATATATACATATATATATATATATATATATACATATACATATATATACATATATATATATACATATATATATATACATATACATATATACATATACATATATATATACTTATATATATATACATATACATATATATATACATATATATATATACATATATATATACATATATATATATACATATATATATATATACATATATATATATATATATACATATATATACATATATATATATATATACATATATATATACATATATATATATATATATATATATATATATATATTTACGTATATATATAATATATATTATTCGAGATGTAGCTCTGAGTTATCTGTGTTGCTTTACTCCCTATTGTATTTTTGTCAATGTATTTTGTCTTTAAATAAAGGAGAACCTTGAGTTTCCCCTGAAGCAAGTTTATTCTTTTCTATGAGGATGAAGGTCCCCAGGACAGTTCTAGAGGTGGTACCTCCCTAATATATATATATATATATAATGTGTGTGTGTGTGTGTGTGTCGTGCCGAATACGTAAAACTGGTCAATTAGCAAGAACTCATTTAAAATTAAGTCCTTTCTAAAATTTTCTCTTATACGTTTAAAGATATATTTTTTCATTAATGTTAATGTAAAAATTTATAATTTTACACTAAAAGAATCTTAGAAAACTTACCTAACCTTATTATAACAAGAGTAATTTATTTTTGCCTAACCCAACTAAATATATTTTAGATTTGTTTACAATAATTAATACTGAACAAACACAGTAAAATATATTTTTTTCGTTAGGTTAAGAATGATTTTGGCGAAATTATTCCATACACAAATTTTCGCTTGTTCTATATGGCTATTTAAGCCAAGGTCGCAAGTTCTGCCTATTCGGCACATTTTATATATATATATATATATATATATATATATATATATATATATATATATATATATATATATATATATATATATATATATATATAATGTTGTGAAACACAAATATACACACACACACACATTCATCCCCGCCACACACACAAACTTCCTAATGAAAATTCTGAGATTAATATATGATTCAGCTGGACTCTGTACACATACTAATTCTAAAAACAAATTATATTTGTAATCATTTATGAATGCACGTGTTTATTTAGCCATTAAAAAAATTAGCCTCATTTCTTATCACTTCTATACATTCGTGGTAACATTATCTACCTTTCCCACTTCCCTAATGTACTCCTTTTTCTGTCCTTATCCCCCCTTAATATTTCTGTCTTTTTCTGTCTCTCTGTCCCTGCTATCTCTCCCTCTCCTCATCCCTTTCTTTATCTTCCCTATCACTCTATATATATCATATTATATATATATATATATATATATATATATATATATATATATATATATAATTATATATATATATATATAATTATTTATATATATATATAATTATTTATATATATATATATAATTTGTATATATATTTAAATTTTTTAAAATTTTTTAAATTTT